>NC_134896.1:53305393-53395393 GCF_041734735.1 Babylonia areolata
CATTTCTATCAAGCTTTTGCTATTTTGCCAAATAATGATCTTGACCACTGACCTCTCACCATGCGTTGCACAATATCATAAAAGGAATGAAAAAAAACAAACCTACATTCCTATCAAGTTTGGTTCCAGTGTCACTTGAGAAAATGTCAATGTCAAAGTTTACCACACACACACACACACACACCTTGGATCGTTACACAGACTCACTTTGTCCACACACGTGAGTCAAGAAATGATATGCCAATCACAGGTATACTAGTAAGGAAGTGGTGATGAAGCATTTGCAATTAAATACAGGTACCAGCTGTCATAATTTTCACACTTACTGTGCTTATTTTTTCCCCAAAGGGCTGTCTCTTTTTATCCCCCCACCCTCCACACACCCCCCCCCCAATATCACCTTCATGGAAAGACATTCAACTGAAGTCTACCACACACTCACAAATCTGAAAGACATTCTTGCAACTGAGTGCTGCATCAAAACATATAATTTAGTGAGGATATACAATATGAGGTCATGTGCAAAATAGAGATGATAAATAATTATGATCATTATTTATTTTTCATTCATTCACGCGTTAGGGTTATGCTGCTGTCAGGAATCTGCCTAGCAGTTGTGTTGCAGCATATGGATTTGTCCCAAAGCAGTGATGCCTTTAGTCAAGAAATTGAAACTTCATTTCCTGCTTTCCCATATGGTATATATAATTTTTTCTTCTGTTGTAATGAAATCAACAAAACTGAAGAAGCAGATGTAATAATGAACTGGGTAAAGTCCAATTTTAGCATCCTAAATTATTGCACCTATTTTAACCAGCAATTTTTGTGCATGTATGAAACGATATTACCATCAGTTGATGTTGTAACCCATTTTCATTTTGACTTTTACTTTATAAGCTATTTTACTCTATTTTGCTGCGGATTCGGTCACTAAACTGACGTGCCACCGTCTTGCTTTTTCCGTTTTTCGTCCCACAAACATGGAAATGTAAACATTCAATAGGTGCAATAATTTATTATGCTAAAATAGGTCATTCGGGAGACCTTCAGCATGAGCATCGGCTGCTCGAGCACTAAATTTATTTGCAAAATTTGCAGAAAACAAGCACACATTCGTTGTGACAAAATTATCCATATTGTAATCACCTTAATCCAAACAGCAATTGATTTTGCAAGTTTTGCGGGAGACGATCACGTACAAAGAAATCAATATCAAACTGGGCACGGGGAAATCCGGAAGAAATTGTCGTCAAATCACCAAATGAACACTTGACATTGTAGATCAAAAGACCTGTTCCAGTCTGAACTCGCATCCGCCATTTGTTGCTACCAACGCGCTCTTGCAGCAACGAGTTACCTCCCTTCAATTAAAGGAAAGGGGATTCCTCGGAATTTCTTTTGCATCACTCGCCCAATGACTATGGGCCACGAGAGGAATTCATAGCTATTTTTATCTTGTGTCCTATTTCTGACGTAAACAGAGTTGAACGCCATCTTGCTTTCAATCCAACCAACTCCACGTCTGCTAGCAGAAGGAAAGCTGTCAAAATGCGTTCCCTTGTGATTTCAGGAATTAGCTTTGCCATGACGGCTGGGGTCATCGCAAATGCTTATTACCAGAAGAAGCAGTTTTATCCATCTGTAGTGTACATCACAAAATCAAACCCAAGCATGGCGGTGAGTTTGCACAGTTGTGAATTTCGTCAAGCCGGTGGCAAGTGTGTTATCAGCGTGTTTGACAAATGTCTCACATATCATCCTTCAGTTTTACTTCGAGTGCATTATCGATAACGAAACAGTCATTGCCTTTATCAGCTTGTTTGTCTCTGAAGATTTCAATGCATTTGCAGATTTGGTGGTCGCCACTCGCACCATTTTATGACATGACCAAAATTAACTTTGCATTGGGCAGCATCAAATTTTATCGAGGTTCAGCGTCTTACTGAGTTTGATGTTGCCTCATAGATTTCAAATCGCTAATTATTGTGTTGTGGGCTCATTTGGATAGGTGTCAATGTGTTGCATGCAAGATGTTGGAGGGGACAACTCACAGTATTACTAGGCTGTATCTATAGAAGTCCTAATAAGAATTCAGAAGCTAATGATGAAAAAAATGTTTGATCTATTAAAATCTGATACAATGTTAAAATTTGATAAAGTATTGATTATGGGTGATTTTAATTACCCCATTGTCAGATGGGATGGAAAGTGGTCAGGGGAGAAAGGTGAGCAAATTGTAGAAAAAATCAATGATGCATTCTAAATACAGAAACTGAAAGTGAGCAAACCAACAAGGAGGAGACCAGAACAGAACCCAACTTTAGATGACTGGATATTAGTGAATGAGGATAATCTTATTTCAGACATTATACACCATGACCCAGTTGGAAAAAGTGACCATGATGTATTGTCATTTGAACTATATGTGTTAACAAATCACAACATGAAACCAAAGGCAAGATATACTTTCAATCTAAACAAAGGAAATTATAACCAACTGAGAAATATTATAAGTAACCACGACTGGACAGTTATGGACCAAATGAATGTAGAAGAAAGCTGGAACCACCTCAAAGAAGTACTAACAACAGGTATGGAAGAGTGTACATGTATTCCAAAAGTAAAAACAGGTTCAGTTAAAAATATAAAGCCAATATGGATGGATGGAAAAGCATTTAAAACAATAAAAAAAGAAACATAAGATGTTCAAAAGATACTTGTGCACCAAAACAGGACGGGATTATCTAAGATATATTAAAATAAGGAATTTGTGCAACAGATTAATTAAGAGAAACCATAAAATTCATGAAAGGGAAATAGGTAAAGAAAGTAACAATAGCCCCCCAAAGTTCTGGAAATATGTTAAAGAAAAGATGAAAATAAACACTGGAATAGGTATATTAAAAAGGAAAGATGGAAGTTTGGTAGATAATGATAAAGAAAAGGCAGAAACATTAAATGAATTTTTCTCTTGTGTTTTTACACACGAGGACGCAAGTAGTGTTACTGTCTTACCAGAGTGTACCTGGTCTGATGGTGTATCTGTATGTGATGTACGGGTAACTACACACGCAGTCCTGAACAAATTGAAAGAGTTAAACCCTAACAAGTCTCAAGGTCCCGATCTTATTTCACCACGAGGGTTGAAAGAAGTAAGCGAAGAGATAGCAAGTCCACTATGTAATGTATTTAATTAATCCTTAGAAACAGGCACTTTGCCTGGAGATTGGAAGACTGCAGAGGTCACAGCTATATTCAAAAAAGGTTCCAAAACAGATCCAGGTAATTACAGTCCAGTGAGCTTGACTTGCATTGCTTGTAAGATTTTGGAGAGCTTTATAAGAGATGTGGTAGTTGCTCTTTTTTACTGAAAATGATTTTATGCTAAATGCCAATATGGATTCAGGAAAAAATAGATCATGTGTCACACAATTATTAGAAGTAATCGACAACCTAACAGAACTGATAGATAATGGGGAGCCAGTTGATATAGTGTACTTGGACTTTAGAAAGGCATTTGATTCTGTCCCTCATGAAAGGCTGCCAACTAAACTAAAAGCATATGGAGTGACTGGTAATATTCTAAATTGGATCAGAAGTTTTCTTAAAGGAAGGTCACAATTAGTGAGAGTGGGAGAAGAGAGATCCAAGAAATCTGGGTAGTATTCTAGGGTCCGTATTATTCACTGTGTTCATCAATGATTTACCGGACATGACTTAAATCACATGCAAAATAAATGCAGACGACACAAAAATACATGATAAGGCAACAAACAGCACAAAGATCCAACAGGACATAAACAAGCTACAAGTATGGTTAGATGAATAGAACCTTTACTTTAATGTAGTGAAATGTAAGGTGATGCACATTGGCAAAAAGAATGAACAGTTTGAATATACCGTGATTGTGAATGATGAAATGAAGAAATTAAAATACATGTGATGAAGAAAAAGATCTGGGAGTTACCTTTGATAAAGACTTATCCTTTGATAAAGACTTATCCTTTGATCCTCACATCCAGAGAGTTGTGAACAAAGCAAATCAGATAATGGGACTCATCAGGAGAATTTTTACCTATCTAGAAAAGGAGAAATTTACCAAGTTATATAAAGCATTTGTTAGGCCCCATCTTGCATACACTAATGTGATTTGGAGTCCTCATCTCAAGAGACAGTCAAAAATGCTAGAAAATGTACAAAGACGAGCTACTAAAATCCTGAGAGAGTGCAAAAACTTAAACTATCCAGAAAGATTACATAATCTCCAGTTACACTCACTAAAAGGAGGGAGGATCAGAGGAGACCTAGTTAAAATTTTAAAAATATTCCATAATTATGATGATATGAATGTGCATGAAAAAATTCTCAGAAGTTGATTACACTAGAAATAATGAAGGCAAGATTTTTATCAGGCATTGCTATACAAACAAACGGAAGATTAGTTTTGCTTTCAGAATTGCTAATTTTTGGAATACGCTGCCCACTAACACAAAATATGACCAAAAAAACTCCTAGATGAAGACTCTAAATTGAAAGACCTTTTCTTTAGTGTAGATTGAATATAATTTTATTTTATAAAATAGGCATGCAGTGAGACCAAAACAAAATTGACAAATAATGAGGGGACACAAATAGGCCGCGAGGCCTAAGGCCAAAAAAGCCAGTCCCTACTACTACTACCAAGTCTAAAGATATGAAGTTCTGAGCCAAACCTTTTGACAGAACTTCAAAATTTGCAGTCACTTACAAATAAGTTTCATAATAGGATATCAGTTTTAGTTTCAGTTCCCCAAGGAGGCATCACTGCATTCCGACAATTCACATACACAACAACACATCTAATAGGCAGATGCATGACCAGCAGCATAGCCCAAAGTGCTAAGGCCTCGAAAGCATGCATATATGTGTGTACCTCCTTCTTCTTCCTCGTTCGCCTCCCGTTAGATGAGCAGCCCGGTGTCCTCGATGAAGGCTGCCATCCGTCGCAGCTCCTCCAGGGTGCCGTAAAGTGTGTACCTATCAGAGTGGATTTATTCTACAGAATTTTGCTAGAGGACAACCCTTTTATTGCCGTGGGTTCTTTTTCAGTGAGCCAAGTGTGTGCCACACACAGAAGCTTGGCTTTTCATATCCGAATGACTAGATGCTCATTTTGATTATTCCAGTCAAACTTGGGAGAAAAGACGAGAGTGGGAATCGAACTCAGTCTCTCACAGACACCACATTGGCAGATGAGTGTCGTAGCCATTCTGCCACCTGTTCCCTTGTAAGGATACGAGCAATTAGATAATTGAAAATTAAAGCTCAGACCTCAAATCAAATCTTATGCTGACAAAGCAACCTTTTATCAGAATATGAATTTGATATAATAATTATTATGTCCAGTTGATTTAATGAGAAAAAGGTGCACATGTGTCTGTCTGTTTATTTATCCCATAAATTTGTGTGTGCCCAAAGAGTGCAGTATTTCACATTCATTTTATACAGTTGTATAGTCTTTTACATAATACATTAGATTGTCTGTGATATCTGTGATGACAAAGTTAAACTATCCGGGTATGTGACCCCCCCCCCCAAAAAAAAAAACCCCCACAAAAACAACAACTTTGGCAGATAAATAGTAATAGTTCTTTAAAAAAAAAAAAAAAAGCCAGAAGAAATAATAAGAAAACAGAAAACTTTAATTTTATTGTGTATATATATGTTATATTTTATTTTATTTTCATTTCTAAAATACAAAATGATTATCTGCTAGAGTTATTGTTCATTGTTAAGTTAAAAAGAAAGACTTGCATCCAAAACCTCACCAAATTATATAAAGTGTACTTAATTACAATAGTATATTACTTCAGTTATAATGTGCTGCTGTTTTTTACTTACAAAGAAAGAGAGAGAGAAAAAAAAAACACACCTAAAGATATGAAGGAAGAGAGACAGAGTTCTATACTTCTGAAATATTAAGAACAAAACGGAAATATATTTTCACCATGGATTGAGAAATGATTTTTGATATTTGTATTTGTATTTCTTTTTATCACAACAGATTTCTCTGTGAGAAATTAGGGCTGCTCTCCCCAGGGAGAGTGTGCCGCTACACTACAGCGCCACCCATTTTTTTGTATTTTTTCCTGCGTGCAGTTTGATTTGTTTTTCCTATCGAAGTGGATTTTTCTACAGAATTTTGCCAGGAACAACCCTTTTGTTGCTTTGGGTTCTTTTACGTGTGCTAAGTGCATGCTGCACACGGGACCTCGGTTTATCGTCTCATCTGAATGACTAGCAAAGTAGCATCCAGACCACCACTCAGGTCTTGTGGAGGGGGAGAAAATATTGGCGGCTGAGCCATGATTCAAACCAGTGCGTTCAGATTCTCTCGCTTCCTAGGTGGACGCGTTACCTCTAGGCCATCACTCCATATGTCAATCATGAGGATAATTTGGTATCAGTTTATCATTATGTTATGGTATCTCACCAAAAAGAAGCTCTGATTGATTACAGTGCATTTTACCTCTCATTTAGTATCATTTATACAGATTTGTTCAAGTTTCTTATCATGATAACATTTTAATTACACTTGCATTTGAACAGTACATAATACTAACACAACACAATGGAGATTTCATTGATTCCCAACAACATGCTACATACTGTATTGCTCATCTTGCATGATAAGTTGTGAGGAATATTTTGGTTTGTAAATCACCAAATGTTACAAAATATTAATGGAAAAAAGATATGTTGATTTACATGTGTGAAAATGATTTAAAGCTAATTTGTTGGTTTGCAGGTCATTTACCTTCAGGCATTTGTGTTTGTTATCCTGATGGGAAAGCTTCTGAGAAAAATATTCTTTGGCCAACTCAGGGCGGCTGAAATGGAGGTAAGTTTTTGCTGCTCTATCTCCCCCCTTATCCCCCTCCTGCTGACAGTATTGAAGTGTAATAAAATAATTGTTTTTATGAATTTCAAAATGAAAGACAAATTTAAAAAAAAAAAAAAGGTCAATAATAGTTGAGCATGGAATTTTTGAAATTTTTATTTATTTATTTTTCTGTTCATGAAGATCTGTGTTGGAACTTGGATGACTGTGAGTTGAAGTGTGTTTTGGAGGAACAGCTCTCACATTGATCATTTTGATTTGTTACTTTTTGTGATATTTGCTCTCATTTAATCATTTTACTTTATCACCTTTTGTATGAGCCCTGCTACTTTCTTCCTCTCTGACCTTCAAGTTTCTGAATGGGGATTCATGTAAGAAATTGTGTTAAAAAAAAATGCATAGATCATTAAGAATAAACTTTTAAGGTAAACATTTCTTCTTTTTAACTTTTTTTTTTCATAACCTTTTTCACTTTTCCTCATTTTTGAGTGACATTTTGCAGACTGGAAGCTGTTGTCAGAATACTAATGTATTCCTCATATTGCAAATCACCACAGTGATATAGAAGATTAGAATTTATTGCAGTGATTTTAATTGCATATCAGTTCAAAACTGAGAAATTGAATCATGTATTTAAAGGTATCCTGAGTTGTACAAGTTTGTACAGTTGGAAGTTGGTGAACATGAGCTGTGTAATGGGCGGAAATGTGGTGGTTTATCATCATTATGAAATACATTATTTAATTACGGCATAGGTTTGTAGTTGGAAATCATTGAACTTGACATGATAATGCACTCATTGTGATAATGTGAAGGGAATTTTCTGGCATATCATTATGATTGCTGCAGTGACTCCTAACAGCTACAAGTATCAGGATCAGTATGTCCAGCAGTGTCTACAGAGCTAGAGATTTCCAGATAATGTTCAGTTGTCCTGGTGATGAGTAGATAGCAAAAAACTACTTGTCCTCTTGAATTTCTACTTGCCCTCCTGAGTGAAAGAGATGGTTGATAAAAGTGAATACAGGAAGTGCAGTGGCAAGTCAGCAGGGATAACTAATGATGCAGTGTGTATTTTACAAATGTGGATGTGATTGTTTGGAACTCACAGTAAGATTAAGAAAAATGGAAACAGTCCCACAGAGAGAAGGAGAAATGTAATAGATCTGTCGTTTCCCCACTGACACTTTCTTTATTGAACACACCTTGCTTCAGTGAGACTGCAGTGTGCTAGTGTTTTGTTCTGGAAATAAAAAAAAGTTTGGGGAGGGGAGAGAGGTGTTATAAGTGAAAAGGGAAGGACTTCAAGGAGGGAACTGCAGTGGTCTGCACTGAAGCTGACAGCTCGCCCACCCTTTCACTGACACCGTCAACAATTGGTTGTCCAGTATACAGGTGGAGAGAGCATTCCACTGAAATGCCAGGTTTAGTTGTCGTGGACGGTTGGATGGGTGGGTATTTTGAGCCGTGGGCTGGGTTGCATGAGTTGTCTTGGCGTTGCTAAGTTTGAGAATGTTCTGAAGTATACACTGTGCTAACACAATCGACAAGGAAAATTTAAAAATTAAAAGTATATAACGCTGAGCACTAAGATTGCTCACACATCCAAGCTCTGGTCTGCCCAGACCTATATATATTTGTCACTCATTTGGGTGGTGCTTGCTCTGTAGCGACATGCTCTCCATGGGGATAGCAGTCTGAATTTCAGCCAGAGAAATCTGTCATGACAAAAGAGTAATACAATACAATACAGTACAATACACTATACAGTAAAGTACAACACAACACAACACAATACAATACATTTGAATACAATTTACTGAGATACAATACAATACAATGAGATACAATGCAATACAATAGACGAATGAATAGAACACAACACAATACAACACAGCATGATAGACTGCACTGTGTCTGTTTGCAGCATCTGATAGAGAGGTCGTGGTACGCGGTGACGGAGACGTGTCTGGCCTTTACAGTGTTTCGGGACGACTTCAGTCCTCGCTTTGTGGCCCTCTTCACTCTGCTCCTCTTCCTCAAGTGCTTCCACTGGTTGGCTGAAGACAGGGTGGACTTTGTAAGTTGGCTGTTGTTGTTTTTTTTTCGGGTGGGGGGGGGGTGTGTGTTCATAGTATTCTGTTTGAAACTGTTACAGTACAACTACAAATGAATGAATTAACAGGACCACAAGAAAGTCTTGTATTGAGTCCTGTTATCATGTACATGTTGTTGTTGTTGGTTTTCTTTTGGTGGTGGGTGGGGGGGGAGATTCTATTTGAAACTGTTTCAGTACAAATAAATGAATTTGACAGGACAACAAGAAAGTCTTGTATTAAGTCCTGTTGTTGTGTACATGCATGCAAACACTAAATATGTGACACATGTCTCTGCATGTAGAACTTTTAATTAACATTGTTGCATGGATTGTTTATTTGTTTTGTTTAGGTAACTGCCCTTCTGCTTCTGGTATTGCTGTTACTGCAGCTGCTGTTAATGTTATATTACTTCCATTATAACTGCTGTTTATTGCTGCTAGATTAAAAGTAACTGTTGTATGTGTGGTTGATAAAGTTACATGTTTTTGGGTGGGCTGGGGTGGAGTATTGCCACAGTTTTGACGGCATGAACTTGATTTCTGTGTGTACCAATATTTTCATAGGCTTATTTCAACAAACACATGCATGCCATGCAAATCTTGAGGAAAAAAAGAAGAAAAAAAAGTTTTGACACAACCGTGATCAGAGGCTGACCTTCACAGATTTGGTACATTTTCCATATCAGATGATGATTATGCTTACTCAAGTTACTGTTGAGTGAATTTCTGGCATCATGAAGTGTATTAAACTTTGAAAAAAATACAACCTACACAACAACAACAAGAACAACAACTACAAGAAGAAGAAGAACAACAAAAAATCCTGTTAGTTGGTTGGACAAATTGATTGACATTCTTCACCAGCTGCAATGTTTTTAAGATGGTGCCCCCAGTAATCTTCACAAGTCAAAACTGTCATGCAGAAGAGTCAAAGCCGAGAGATGTTGTTTATGTTACTGGTTTGATCTGAGAGATGTGACTAATGTTTGCAGTTTTAAAGTATCAAGCTTTGTAAAGACCCATACAGAAAACCCCCCAGAATATTTGCATTCACTAACTCAGATACACCTTTTGTCTTCTAGATGGAAAGGAGTCCAGTGATCTCCATTCTGTTTCACATGCGAGTGCTCTGTGAGTATTGTTTATTTCCTGTGATGATGTTAATGCTTGATTTAGGTAGATAATATTTGCCAAACTGGTATGACTAAATGTGCAGTGTGTGTGTGTGTGTGTGAGAGAGAGAGAGAGGGTGAGTGTGTGTGTGTGTGTGTTGAAAACTTTCTTTCCTGACATTTTCAATAAATCACAGAGAATGTTTCAGTAAAATATAATTTTTGTCAGGATTTGTGTGTGTGTGAGAGAGAGAGAGAGAGAGAGAGAGGGGGGGGGGGGGGGGGGAGACTTTTCCAGACATTTCCAATAAATCACAGAGAATGTTTCAGTGAAATGTAATTTTTGTCATGATTTGTTGTTCATTATGGAATGTACAAAACAAAAGAATTACAGAAGAAGAAAGGCTACTAAAAACAACTCGGTTCAGAACAGTCAAGAAAAAAGAAGTTCAGGCAAGTAATTTTCATTTTGAGTCTTACTTTACATGGCTGGGATAAGTGAGTGAGAACATGAGCAGCTTATGAATTTTAAAATTTCTCTTTCCTCCACTCCCCTCTCTCTCTCTCTACCCACACCCCCTCTCTCCTCCCCTCCCCACCCCACCCTTCCCACCCACCCCAAGTCTCTTGCTGTAGGGTGTCCATGCAACGACCCGTGTGCAGGAGACTAGAGGTGTGTTGAGCGGATATTGAATTTTGGCAATCTGTCGCTTGTCCCTAAGCATGTATTGAGCTTGCACTTCCTGATGGTGTCTGTGCAGGATAAGGGGGGTGGGTGGGGGAGTCAGGGGGGGGGGAGGGGTGGAGGACAGCTGTTACACCTTTATTGCTTGTCAGGGTGCGGTAGTGCATGAGATGGGAAAGGGCTGCAGACTGACATTCATGAGTCTGTGGTCAATGTAATCACCTTGTTCTGTGGCCTGTTTATCGAGTGTGCATGCTTGTGTGTAAGAAAATGAATTGAAAAACGAAAGAAAACTTTTTAGGCTTACGTTTACTACAATCAGTTTTCATCAAAGTTGGTTTTCTGGCAAGCCATGGTGAGAGAGTGTTCTCAAATTGAACTGGTCAAGATCAAGGTCACAACCTAGCATAAAGGAAAAATTATGTCTGTGCTTGATTCTACTTTAGTTTATTATGGGACTCAGTCATGTGATTATTTCCATTTGGTTGTGTTGAGCAAGCTGTTTGTGTATTGAGCAAGTACATTGTTCCTGAGACATATAATTTTTTTTTTGGGGGGGGGGTATAGTTGTCATATCTGTTCTGTTCCTTCTTTCTTTCAGATGTGTGTGTTAGATTTATAATGAATAGACATAATAACAAAACATTACAGAACCCCCCCCCCCCCCCCCCCCGAGATTTCTAATGAATAGACATAACAACAAAACATTGCAGAAAAAAACACAGCTTGTAGGTATGTGTACTGGAGAGATCAGTGGCATCATTTGTGGATTTCTTCTTCTTCTTCTTCTGCGTTCACTCGTATGCACACGAGTGGGCTTTTACGTGTATGACCCCGCCATGTAGGCAGCCATACTCCGTTTTCGGGGGTGTGCATGCTGGATATGTTCTTGTTTCCATAACCCACCAAACGCTGACATGGATTACAGGATTTTTAACGTGCGTATTTGATCTTCTGCTTGCATATACACACGAAGGGGGTTCAGGCACTAGCAGGTCTGCACATATGTTGACCTGGGAGATCGTAAAAAATCTCCACCCTTTACCCACCAGGCGCCTGTCACCGTGATTCAAACCCGGGACCCTCAGATTGACAGTCCAACGCTTTAACCACTCGGCTATTGCGCCCGTCATTTGTGGATTTGATTTTCAGCCTTGCTCACCTTCCTGGGTATGCTGGACATGTACTTTGTGAACCACGCCTACTACTCCACCCTGGTGAAAGGACCCACGGTGCAGCTGGTCTTTGGCTTTGAGGTCAGTGTGTAACTGGGTCATCGTACATAGTCGTTGTGGTCAGTAGGTAACCAGGAGCCAGCTGCATTGCAAGGTTCTGACTTTCTGACAGTTACACGTGACTAAATGCCTACGTTGACCAAACTACGCCGTTGGTCAGTTCCATGCTACACACAGTAGCAGGTTATGACAGTACTAGGCTCTTCCATCCGAGTAATGCAACTAGCTCCAGGTGGTTAAAGAAAGTCTCTGAGGTCAGTAAGTAACCAGGTGATCATAGAAAGTCTTTGAGGTAAATAACTAACCAGGTAATCATGGTAAGGCTTTGAGGTCAGTAAGTAATGAGGTGATTATAGAAAGTCTTTGAGGTCAGTAAGTAACCAGGTGATCATAACTAGTCTTTCAGGTTAATAACTAACCAGGTGATTATAGAAAGTCTTTGAGGTCAGTAAGTAACCAGGTGATTATAGAAAGGCTTTGAGGTCAGTAAGTAACCAGGTGATCATAGAAAGGCTTTGAGGTCAGTAAGTAACCAGGTTATTATAGAAAGTCTTTGAGGTTAGTAAGTAACCAGGTGATTATAGAAAGTCTTTGAGGTCAGTAAGTAACCAGGTGATCATAGAAAGTCTTTGAGGTCAGTAAGTAACCAGGTGATCATAGAAAGGCTTTGAGGTCAGTAAGTAACCAGGTGATCATAGAAAGGCTTTGAGGTCAGTAAGTAACCAGGTTATTATAGAAAGTCTTTGAGGTTAGTAAGTAACCAGGTTATTATAGAAAGTCTTTGAGGTCAGTAAGTAACCAGGTGATCATAGAGAGTCTTTGAGGTTAGTAAGTAACCAGGTTATTATAGAAAGTCTTTGAGGTTAGTAAGTAACCAGGTGATTATAGAAAGTCTTTGAGGTTAGTAAGTAACCAGGTGATTATAGAAAGTCTTTGAGGTTAGTAAGTAACCAGGTGATTATAGAAAGTCTTTGAGGTTAGTAAGTAACCAGGTGATCATAAATAGTCTTTGAGGTAAATAACTAACCAGGTGATCATAGAAAGGCTTTGAGGTCAGTAAGTAACCAGGTGATTATAGAAAGTCTTTGAGGTTAGTAAGTAACCAGGTGATCATAAGTAGTCTTTGAGGTAAATAACTAACTAGGTGATTATAGAAAGTCTTTGAGGTCAGTTTCCAGGTGATCATAAATAGTCTTTGAGGTAAATAACTAACCAGGTGAGTATAGAAAGGCTTTGAGGTCAGTAAGTAACCAGGTGATCATAGAAAGTCTTTGAGGTCAGTAAGTAACCAGGTGATTATGGAAAGTCTTTGAGGTCAGAAAGTAACCAGGTGATTATAGAAAGTCTTCGAGGTAGTTATGTAACCAGGTGATCATGGAAAGTCTTTTGAGGTCAGTGAAAAACCAGGTAATCATAGAAAGCCTTTCAGGACAATAAATAAATAGGTGATCATAGAAAGCATTTGAAGTTGGTTAGTAAACAGGTAATCATGGAAAGTCTTTGAGGTCAGTAAGTAACCAGGTGATCATAGATAGTTGAGGCATTGAGAGTTGCAAAAGGATTGGGATTGGTGAATGTCGAAGATGGGTGAGGGAGTGAATTTGTACAAAGAAAGTTCTTGGTTTAAAAGAAGAAAAAAAAGTTTAAACTTGTGCTACTATCATTTAATGATATTTTCAGTATTGCGCAAGTCTTGCCCCATTACTTTCAGAAAAAAAACCCATAAGTGTAAAAGACTTTGTATGTAAAAAAAAAAAATAGTGAGAGCTATGTAAATTGACCAAACAGCATTATGGTTTGATGCGCAAAGCTGTGAATTATGCCATAGGAATATGCTGTCGAAGTGTTTCAGTATTATCATCATCATTATAAAGACAGTATTTTCTTCCACTTCTTGCACTTCTGAGTGATAAACTTACGATAAACTCACCCACTGCATGATAAAACTAAAAAGAAGACCTGAATGAATTACTACAGGAATCAGCTCCAGAACTCAACACTTGATGTTGAAAAACAAAATGTGTTACAAGGTTGTGAATGTCTGAATCATTTTGATTTTTGATGCTCAGTGCTGCATTGGTAGAAAGGAGGTAATATACAAAGGGAGGTAATTTCCTGCAACTACTTTTTATTTCTGTGCATCATTGGGGTAATAGTTTACACAGAACAGGAATTGGACTCCTATTGGAGTCTGTACCATTTGGTTACAGGTTAGCTTTAAGGAATTTTAGAGAATATTAGAGAAAAAAAAATCCTTTTGACTGCAGTGACTGAATGAGAGATTGTGTTATGACTGTACAGTATGCCATCCTGTTCACGGTGATTGCCATGACGTTCATCAAGTACGTGCTGCACACGGTGGACCTGCAGCATGAGAACCCTTGGGACAACAAGGCTGTCTACCTGCTCTACACAGAGCTCTTCATGGGTATGCCTTGTTTCACGACTCACTACTCTGTATTGGCTTCAGACCGGAAAATCTGGCACACGCTGGGCTCACTACTTTTTATTGGCTTCAGACAGGAAAATCTTGTACGCTCAGGGATGTTTTAAAATGACATCATTCGGCGGCCGCTCTAGCAAAACCCCAGCCCTGTAGAGCTTGGCCCTAAGGGTATAAGGCAATAGGTCTTAAAACTCGACTCCCAACAGCAGTCGCTTCACGCCCAAAAATCCCAGAAAACAAGGGTGGCTCACACATGCTTTATGCCTAACCCCTCGCCTCCCCACTCTAAGACATGATCCGGTGGTAATTTCAGAAAAACGCAGCATCAAGACCACCACAGAGCTTAGTACACACACCCCTGATGATCCCATCCTACAAGAAAAGAAAGGCGGTGAAAAATAGAAATAAAGCTAAAAATTATATTTTTACCATGGACATAATCAGCTACAATGATAATGGTAACAGTAAACGGCAATAAAACAGGTAGCTGGATATAAATTGTCGTAGTAGTGATGATAACTTCAACATCTGCAGTTTAAACCCTTGAGTGCCTTTGTATGTATTATGCATACATGTGCATAGTGATGTCACTGATGACATCTTCAAGAAGGGAGAATAACCCAGGAAGGTGGAAAAATCACACCATTTGATCCAGAGTGGTATATCCCCAGACCATTTTCTCAGCTTTTGGCTGATAAATCTTGATATTGATTTAGGACTTAAAAACACCACTTTCTTCTGGTTATAACTCTGGAAGGTGGAGAAATCACACCGTTTGATCTGGAGTGGTGTATCCTCAGACCATTTTCTCAGTTTTAGGCTAATAATTCTTAATACTGATTTGGGACTTAAAAACCCCACTTTCTACTTTTTATTCGTTTTTTTTTTTTTTTTTTTTTTTTTTTTTGTGTTACACTGGCACTGAAGGGACTGTGTTCTGTGTTTGGAGGGTTTTCTGTCACTCAGCTTTAAAACAGAGGTTGTTCACTGTCATGAAGTGTTTGGTTGATAAACTATAAGGTTATGTTATTCCATGCGTGTAGGGCATTTGGAAGTTGTGCTTGTGTAACAAACTTACGCTTCTCAGTTTTTCTTCAAGATGTTATAATTTCTTTTACCAGAAATAGTGCTCCTTAGTTTTCTTTAGAATACATGTTATGGTTCCTCTTACTGTATTATGAACCAAGTTGTTAAACTTCTATCACTTTCATATTTTAATTCAGTCTTTTCACTTTTAAGTTAAAATGTTGCCATGTTCAAATATATGTTAGACTCAACTTGTGGCTGACGGACTGACTGGTGTGAGTGACAAGCCTTTGAATGCACATGTAATTTCCAATCGGATTAATGAAGATGTATTGTTTTGTATTTTACCATGATATTTTTTTCTGTTTTAGTACTGGTATGCTGTTTATATGTTATGATGATGTTTCCTCCCCATACTGACATAGCAACATGGCTCAATCTGTTGGAATGTTTTCCATGTTTTCAATGACAAACAAACAAAACATCTGTCTGAGTGACTTTCACTCCCATTATTAAGATTTCATGGAAAAGGGGAAGGGGTGTTATTGATGGCCACTGTGTGTTTCTCATTCTTGTGGAGGGGGTGGGGGGGGGGGGGAGTCACTGTGTTGGTTTTGATCAAAAGAGTAGTAGTTTCTGTGTATATGAGTAAAGTTTCATCAGTGTGGAGTTTTTGGAGGTGAGATACATCTGGTGTTCTTGCCAGAAAGTCAGCAAGTCACAGTTTATGAGCACTGGTGTGATTTGATATGTTAAAAGAGTTGTAAAGACAATGGCAAAATTGAACATGCATGTGTGTGCATGTGTGTGTGTGCATGCGTGTGTGTGTTTGTGTGTGTGTGTGTGTGTGTGTGTATCCTTTTAGTTCAACATTGGAGTGATTTTGGATGAAAGCCAGCTGTTTGTGTTGCATCTTTATGTAATTCTAAGTATTCATATGTATGTCTGTGTCTCTGTCTATGAGAGAGGGAATGAGAATGAAATGTGCTTTCTTTAGTTGTGTCTAAGTTTAATTTTGAAATATTTAATTTTTGTTTTTTGCTGTGACAGGCCTGACCCGTGTGGTGCTGTATTTCTGCTTCATGGCCATCATGATCAAGGTCCACACCTTCCCACTTTTCGCCATACGCCCCATGTATCTTGCCATCAGGTCAGTCTTTTGACTTTTTACATTATTTCAAATTCTTCTTCTTCGTTCATGGGCTGCAACTCCCACGTTCACTTGTATGTACACGAGTGGGCTCTTACATGTTTGACCATTTTTACCCAGCCATGTAGACAGTTATACTCCGTTTTCAGGGGTGTGCTTTCTGGGTATGTTCTTGTTTCCATAACCCACTGAACACTGGCGTGGATTGCAGGATCTTTAACGTGAGTGTTTGATCATCTGCTTGCGTATACACACGAAGGGGGTGCAGGTCTTCACATATGTTGACCTGGGAGATCGGAAAAATCTCCACCCTTTACCCACCAAGCTTCATTACCGAGATTCGAACACAGGACTCTCAGATAGAAAGTCCAGTGCTTTAACCACTTAGCTATTGTGCCTGTCAATTATTTCTCTCTCTTTTTTTTTTGTACTGGTAGTCATTTACCAGCTGTACTTTTCTATCCATGCTCTCAGTAGATGAATTTTATTTTGTTGTGTTTATTTTTTGTCAGGGTAATTTTTTCTTGCATTTTTATATTTTTACATATTTGTATGAATACAGATTTGGTTAAATGTATTGTTTGTATATGAATGCAGGTTTGACTTATGTGTCATTTTATGTTTAAGTAGTGCAGTCTTGTATTTATGTTCATTAATTAAACAAAAACAATCAGCACACACTACTTTGTGATTGATTTGTGTTTCAGATCCTTGAAAAAAGCACTTCATGATGTGATCATGTCAAGGCGTGCCATTCGCAATATGAACACATTGTAAGTATTAGCTGTGCAACACTGGCTTTTGTCTTGTTTGCATGGAAACATATGTGTACAAAGATGTCAGCTGTTACACGATTTTGCTGTGTTTTGTTACACTTGATCTCAGTTTGTTTCGATGTTACACCAACATCAAAGTTGTTCCGACAAGTTCATTTTCGACTACATAGCATGGTCACATGCTTTCCTGTCATAACATTATCCAGATGCACCAGACCTGTCAATCACGAGGCCTGGGCAGTCACTACTAACCATGGTCTCATGTGATGATGCTCAGCTGGTCACGTGTGTGTTTGCATTGAAACAGCATGGAGTGGACCAATCAGCTTAATCGTTTGCCCGAACAAGAGAGCCTGTAGTTAAATTAAGCTGCGTCTCTGTCAAACAGTATCTGTGCCCGGTGGATTAACTCTCTCCATACGAACAGCGAAAGAGACGACGTTAACAGCGTTTCACCCTAGTTACCATCATCAAATTATTGCAAGCGGAAGGCTCTTATACTGAAGAGGTGAATGTTGACAAAGAATACCACAATTCTGACGACGGAAGCTAAAGGTTGGGTCATTCAGACACCCACTGGACATCCGAAGGGTCTGTGTAGAGAAGAGAGGACTGGCCGTACTGAGTGAGTTAAGCTATGGAGTGCAAGGAAGGAACAAGCGGCTTGAAACAGAAAAAGTCCGCCATGGATTCCAGTTGTGAGAAACAAGATGAACAAAGACCAGGGAAGCAACGCAGTGCCACGGATGTGTCGGCTGTAAAGAAGCAGTGGTGGGAACAGAAGTTTCGCCAAACGTACACTGAAAAATATACGTGCATCGTGCTGTCCATTTGGGGGAACTCGCATGCTGGTTGTACTGGGGGATTGACAATGTCAATAGACATTTGAAAAGTGCTGGGCATATTAGGCCCAAGTGTTTTGTATGCTTGTTGATAAAATGTACGTTTGCTGCTGTGGCTCGAGTCTGACTGTTCCTACCAAATTCAAAATGCTCTTTCCAAATTTCCTGATTGTTCCTACAAACACTTGACAGGGGTTGGCATCTCTGTGTATGTTGCCTGTGCTGAACAAATCTGGATTTTTCTTGCTCAAGTACATCAGTGGGCACTCTTGTGAATTCACACATACACATTTCATGCACGTTAGTTGATTATTTATGGGACTGGATTGGGTTTTGTTGTGTCAGATAAGTATTTATGACAATGGAATTTCAAATTCTGTTACTGAACAAGCTGTAAAAATTTAAAATAAAAAAAAAGAAGAAGAAAAAAAGAGATAAAATGGAAGAGAAGAGGAAAAAGAGTAAAGTTTTTGAAAGTTTGTGAATAAATGTTCAATACTGAATTGCATAGGGTAGAACGATGATTGATAAAGTATGCATTTAAACAAAATAAATGTATTATCTCTCACTCTTTCACTTTTACTCACTTTCTCTCACTCTCTCTCTTGTCTGACTGAACCCTTGGTAGAACTGTCAAAGAATTGAAGCAAGTAACCATTCCAGGGTTTTGAGAGTTTTGTGTCCATTGGTCCAATCCAATGCAAACTCTTTTCAGCAGTGTCTACAAATCTCCACACATGACTGGTAAAGTCCCATCCTGTAGTCCCCAAGCTAAGTGACAGTGTGCCCTGACCAGGTACCCGAACGCCACGCCGGAGGAGCTGGCTGCGGGGGACAACGTGTGCATCATCTGCCGGGAGGAGATGACCACGGGCTGCAAGAAGCTGCCCTGCAACCACATCTTCCACACCAGCTGCCTGCGCTCCTGGTTCCAGCGCCAGCAGACCTGCCCCACCTGCCGCCTGGACGTGCTGCGCATGCCCCGCCCCACCCCTGCCACCCCCGCCCCGGAGGCCGGCGGTGCTGCTGCCAATGCCCAGGCCAACACCGGTCTGCCCATGCAGCAGCCGCCTCAGCAGTTTTTCCAGAACTGTGAGTTTTTTTTGGGGGGGGAAGTTGGTGGTGAAAGGGTTACTTGAAACTGCAGGGATTGAGTATTTTGGGTGTATTGGCTGAATGGTTGGACAGCTGGATTCTCTCTCACCCAAAGTTTCCTGAGTTTGGTCCCAGGTTTCAATGCACCTGGTGGGTTAAGATTTGGATGAGACGATAACCTGAGGTCCTGTGTGCATGCACTTAGTGAACGTAAAAGAACCTATGGCAAGAAAAGGGTTGTCCCTGGCAAAATTCTGTAGAAAAATCCACTTCAATAAGAACAATACTGTAAAGTTCGGTCTATAAGCCGCGACTTTTCCTCCCAGCTTCAACCTATGCGGCTTATTTGAGGATTTTAATGATCCTGGGAGTGTCACGTAAAAAGTCCTTCACCAAAGCTGGCCATTTACGACGAGCAAGCTTTGCTGAAGTGTGTCACTGGATCCTGACAGCATGGGGAAAAGTAAAGCAGTCTGCCATTATCAATGGATTTCATAAGGCTGGACTGTATGCTGCAGCAGACAACAGTGCAAGCAACGAACCAGCAGCGACCTCCACCTTGCGTTCATGTTCATCAAGTGAAAGCGAGGCTGAAGTCAGTGACAAGATGGCGCAGGAAGCTGTGCTGGTTCTCTTCAACTCAGACACTGAAGACGAAGATTTCAGTTGATTCAGTGAGCAGGACGATGTTGAATAAATGTGACTATCCCAAAATTATGGATCTTATTTTTGTTGTGATTTTTTTTGTGGCACTAGCAGTATTTTTGTTTGTTTTTCTTTGTGTTGTTTCGGTTTGTGTTTATTTCATAACCTACAGTATTGATAGTTTTTCCGTAGTATCAGTATATGTTCCGGTAATAAGTGCGGCTAATAAGCCAGTGCAGCTTATGTGTGTATGAAGTTCAATTAAAAAAAAAATTTAGTGGGTGTGGTTTATATACCAGTGCGCTCAATAGACCAAACTTTACGGTAAATTAAACTGCACGCAGGAAAAAATACAAGAAAATGGGTGGCCCTGTCAATGTAGCGACTCGCTCTCCCTGGGGAGAGCAGTCCAGTTTTCATACAGAGGAATCTGTTGTGACAAAAAAGAGAAATATAATACAATACAATACAGTACAATACAATACAAGATAGAGATTTTTCCAATCTCCCAGGTCAACTTCTGTGCAAACCTGCTAGTGTCTTAACCCTCTTAGTTTGTATAAGCATGCAGTAGATCAAATATACACATTAAGGATCTGTAATCAATGTCAGCATTTGGTGGGTTGTGGAAACAAGAACATACCCAGCCTACACATCCCTAAAAACAGAGTATGGCTGCCTACATGGTGCGGTAACAAAGGTCTTACACATAAAAGCCCTCCTGTACATATGAGTGAATGTGGCTGTTCCAGAAGAAGTTTAAGAATTCACGAAGGTGCATGTGTGCGTTGATTTACTTAGTAAAGGGTACTTGAAGGTGCAGGGTCGATACTGTAGTTAGAAACTGTGAGGGAATTAGCAGACTACATTCTTCACCTTTTGCAGTGCAGTGGGTTCAAAACTGGATCAGATTTAACTGAAATGGAGTAAGCTACATTTATCAGTATTGACCATTAACAACAACAAAAACAACAACAAAAAACAAGAGAACAAATACCTGAATGGAACTGCATACTGTACCAATAAAGATGCTGTTGTTCAGATTGGATTGTGTGTGTGTGTGTGTTTATCTTCAGTTTAGCGTCTATTCACTGTCAGTGTTTTTAGACGGAAAGGAGTAAAGAAGTGGATAAAGGAAAGGGAATGCATGTGAATATTAGTGTAAAAAAGTATTCATGTTATGTACCAGAGGAAAAGTATATTATAAGAAAAAGGTCTAAAGAGATTGTGGTGTGTATAGAATGAGGTGTCATGGGAAGGAGAATATGTATATGCATATCAGCAAGTATTAACCTACAACAATGTAAATGTAAATGTGTGTGTGTGTGTGTGTGTGTTTCAGTCCAGGGCTTTGGAGGGTTCCCTTTTGCCTGGCCTCCGATGCAGCAGCCTGGAGTCCAGCCTGTGCAGGCCAATGGGCAGCAGCCACAGCAAGGTCAGCACAGGTTTCTGTCCGTGTTTTTTTTTGTGGTTTGTTTTCAAGCATCCCTCCAATGCTGTGCTGCCATTCTCTGTTTTCCTGTAAAAGTAGTTCTGTGCTAGAATTTTTGACTCACTTGTGTAAACAAAGTGAGTCTTATGTTTTAACCCGGTGTTCGGTTGTCTCTGTGTGTGTGTCTGTGTGTCCGTGGTAAACTTTAACATTGACATTTTCTCTGCAACTACTTTGTCAGTTGACACCAAATTTGGCATAAAAATAGGAACAATTCTGTTCTTTCCAGTCATTTTGTTTAAAACAATATTGCGCCTCTGGGATGGGCACAAAAAAAAAAAAGAATGAAGCCTAATTATATGCAAACTGCATTTACTGTTATATTTATATTTTTTGTATTCTCTAAACTTGGCACTTTGATCTGATATTCTGACCCAACAGCTAGAGTAGTCATTATTATCATTTTTTGTTCAAACAGGAACTTCTTTTGCAAAGCATGGAAGTTTTATTTATTTTGCAAACGTTTTGGTGCAGATAGTAAAAAAGGGAAATTACTCTGTAATGCTAGTGGAGTTAATTTGCTTTAAACTGATCTTTCTCATCTTAAACATTACATTTTGAAACAAGAGAGGCAAGGCCTTCAAGACTCACTTGTGATGCACTTTCTAAAAAAAAATCCAAGCTTTTTATGTATTGAGTATAATTTCAAAATGTAATGTTTAAGATGAGAAAGATCAGTTTAAAGCAAACTAAGTTCCCCAGCAGAGTAATTTCCCTTGTTTTACTGTCAACACCAAAACGTTTGCAATAAATAAAACTTCCATGCTTAGCAAAGGAAGTTCCTGTTTGAACAAAAAAATGATGTTAATGACAGGTCTTTTGTTGGGTCGAATATCAGATCAAAGTGCCAAGTTTAGAGAATACAAAAAATATAAATATAACAGTAAATGCATTACACTCAATACATAAAAAGCTTGGATTTTTTTAAAAGTGTATCACAAGTGAGTCTTGAAGGCCTTGTTTTGTTGTTTTTTTCGCCTGTCGCTGTCATTGTATCTAGGCTTTTCCTTTTCTTTCTGTCTTCTCTTCCTTTCTTGTTCTCTGCTTTGCTGGTCTGTTCACCTTTAGGTAAAGAGGTGTATTCTGATTGTATATTGACGTCGTTCACCTTTAGATAGAGGTGTATTCTGATTGTATATTGACGTCGTTCACCTTTAGATAAAGAGGTGTATTCTGATTGTATATTGACGTCGTTCACCTTTAGATAAAGAGGTGTATTCTGATTGTATATTGACGTCGTTCACCTTTAGGTAAAGAGGTGTATTCTGATTGTATATTGACGTCGTTCACCTTTAGATAAAGAGGTGTATTCAGATTGTATATTGACATCGTTCACCTTTAGATAAAGAGGTGTATTCAGGTTGTATATTGACGTTGATTTAAGATAAAGATATTCATTGTGATTGTATATTGATGTTTTTGATAAAAGATCAAGCTGCATATTCTGATTGTATATTGATGATGTTGATCTAGGATAAAGATGTGTATTCTGATTGTATATTGATGATGTTGATATAGGATAAAGATTTGTATTCTGATTGTATATTCATGTTGTTGATCTGAGATGAAGATGTGTATTTTGATTTGTATATTGATGATGTTGATCTGAAGTAAAGCTGTGTACTTTGATTATATTTTTGATTCCATTGATCCAAACTAAATATATGTATTCTGATTATATTTTGATATCATTGAACCAAGGTAATATAATGTATATTTTGATTGTATATTGATGATCTTGATCTAGGATAAAGGTATGTTTTCTGATTGTATATTATTGTTGGTGATCTAAGATAAAGATGTGTTTTCTAATTGTACATTGATGTTGGTGATCTCCCTTTTTTGCTCCATCAGCCGGGACACCTAGCACAGGAGGGGCCACTACTGCCACCACCTCCTCCTCCTCCACCACCACCACCACCACGGCCCCCACTGGCGCCAGTCCCACCACCCCCACACCCCCACCACCCTTTTACCCGTCCATGCCGTTTTTCATGCCTCCTTTCTGTGAGTAGGTTTTTTTGGCTTCATGGTGTGTGGGATTTTTCCCTTCCTGTGATATATTTATTTGTTATTATGATCTATTCATTTATTAACTTTAATTGCTGACTGAATAAAATAGTCTTTTTTACTTCGAGATCAGAGATTGTATTATATAGTTTTGTGCTTTTGTTTTATTCAATGGTAAGGAGATGGATGTCTGATTATTTGATCTACTGCAGAAATTGATGTTGTAGTGAATAGACAGTTTGTTGCTGTTGTTGTTGGTTGCGTTGTGTGGTTTCTTGTGAGGGGTCCACCTTAGTTAGCTCTTTCACCGACTTCAGTGGACATTGAGGGGCCATGTTAAACAGACAGATTTTTTTGACTCACTTGTGTAAACAAAGTGAGTCTATGTTTTAACCCGGTGTTCGGTTGTCTCTGTGTGTGTGTGTGTCCGTGTGTCTGTGTGTCCATGGTAAACTTTAACATTGACATTTTCTCTGCAAATACTTTGTCAGTTGACACCAAATTTGGCATAAAAATAGGATAAATTCAGTTCTTTCCAGTCATCTTGATTAAAACAATACTGCACCACTGGAATGGGCACAAAAAAAAAAGAAGAAGCTTTATTATATGCAAACTGCATTTACTGTTATATTTATATTTTTTGTATTCTCTAATCTTGGCACTTTGACCTCTTATTCTGACACAACAACAAGAGGAGTCATTATTATCATTTTTTGTTCAAACAGGAACTTCTTTTGCTAAGCATGGAATTTTTATTTATTTTGCAAACGTTTTGGTGCAGATAATAAAAAAGGGAAATTACTCTGTAATTAATGTTAGGGGACTTAATTTATCACAAGTGAGTCTTGAAGGCCTTGCCTCTCTTGTTTCACATTGTGACAGAGCTTGACAGCTGCCACCAACTTTCACAACTTGAAATTGACTAACTGACCTTCCCCCATTGAACATGTTTGAAGTGAACAAGTCCACTGTGCTATTTTTAGGCAAACTAAATGATGTGACAGAGTCGAGAGAACATCAAAGTCTAAAATGTTTGGCGCTGAGGAGTGTTTTTCATGCAGAACCCTGGCGGCAAAAGAGTTACAGTGAATCTGGTCGCTGAAAACCTGGAGAAGCATACTTTCACAGTGTACCTCAGCATCCTCACTGTTACCCACGGCTACTGCTGCTAATAATAATTATTTCTGTTGACGCCCTCTCCCCCGCCATTCACCTCCTCCTCCCATCTCCATGGGGATGCCAGGGTGTCTTTCAGTATAAACAGCATCCTTACCTTCTGGATAGGTTATTTCTGTTGATTGATTTGATTGACAGGCGGTTTCTCCTCTGTTTGATTTGATTGACAGGCAGTTTCTCCTCTGTTTGAATTGATCGACAGGTGGTTTCCCCCTTGATTGATATGATTGACAGGCAGTTTGGTATGATATGGATGACAGGCGGTTTGATATGATTGCCAGGCGGATATGATTGACAGGTGGTTTCCCCCTGACTGGTATGATTGACAGGCAGTTCCCCCCCTGACTGATATTTGACAGGCAGTTTCCCACCTGACTGATATGATTGACAAGCGGTTTGATATGATTGACAGGCGGTTTTCCCCTTGTCTGATATTTGACAGGCAGTTTCTCACCTGGCTGATACGATTGACAGGTGGTTTCCCCCTTGACTGATATGATTGACAGGGGATTTGGTATGATTGACAGGCAGAATGACTGCTATGATTGACAGGTGGTTTGATATGATTGACAGGCAGTGTGACTGCTATGATTGACGGGTGGTTGTGATGTGATTGACAGGTGGTTTTCCCCTTGACTGATATGATTGACAGGGGATTTGATATGATTGACAGGTGGTTTGATATGATTGACAGGTGTTATGACTGCTGATTGACAGGTGGTTTGATATGATTGACAGGTGTTATGACTGCTGATTGACAGGTGGTTTCCCCCCTGACTGATGTGATTGACAGGTGGTTTCCCCCCTGACTGTTGTGATTGACAGGTGGTATGACTGATACAATTGACAGGTGGTATGACTGATATGATTGATAGGCTGTTTCCCTCTATTATGATTGACAGGTGGTTTCCCTGCTAATTGATTTGACAGGTGGTTTCCCCCCTCCCACGTCCAGCCTGGGGGGCCTGAGTGAAGAGGAGCTGCAGGGGATGGAGGGTGCGGAGAGGGCCAGCGTGGAGGCCCGCGTCCAGTGGCTGAGGGACATCCAGACCCTGCTGGACGGGGCCATGGTGCTCATCGCACAGTACAACCAGGTCGCCGCTTCCATGGGGTGAGTGAGCCGGCTCCCAGCACTGCAACACTCCTTCCTGCCCTCCCCCCCCTCCTCTTCCCCGCCATGGAGTCAGGGAATGTTATGAGCTTAGCTTGTTGTGCTGTAATGGTGTGTTGTACAGCTGCATCAGTGTTTGTTTGAATACCCCTGACCCCCTTCCTAACCCACCCTCTTCACTCAACGACCACCTTTCCCTGCCCCTCTATGGGGTGAGTGAGCTTCCAACCCCTGGAACCTACCCTACCCCCTGACCCTCTTCCGCACCCACCCCACCCCACAATCACCTTTCCCGCCCCCTCCATGGAGTGAGTGAGCTTCCAACCCCTGTAACACCCCCCCTGACCCTCTTCCACACCCACCCCTCCCCACAACCACCTCCTTTCCCGCCCCACGGCTGTGCCGCTTAACTTCCAGCAGAGCTATTTAGTTTCAGAGTTCAGTGAGCGGTCAGGAGCACGGCTGCTGACCTAGATTCCACTGGGATGGGAGGGGGGGGGAAGGGGAGCGCGCGCCGCGCTCTTTGTGCCTATGTTTCCAGCAGAGAAAGGTGTATTGTTTAAGTGATTTTCATTTAATCATATTCGTGCACACTGGTTTTTGTTTGCTGTCATTTTTGTGTACATGATTCCAGTGAATGTGAACTTTAAGTGTGTTGTGTGCTTTACCAGACACTGTCCGAGTGTTTGTGTTACATCCAGTTATTTGACCTAAGTGTGTGTGTGTGTGAGTGCCGACAAAAATGGAATCTGGTGCGGTAGTGGCAGCATTGCTGACTGGGCAACACACCTTCAGTGAACACTTGAGATGTTTGGATAATATGTGTCGTGTGTGTGGTGAGCAGGTTCTCAGAAGAGATAAAGACAAGGGGTTGAATGCAAGACTTTGTGCCAAGTATTCTTCTGAACTGTTTCGTTTTTTCGGTCTAGATGTTTCGAATGATGAAGAGGGCAAACATCCCACATGCATTTGTATCAAGTGCTACAAAAAAATGATAAAAATGAAACATACTCATGGAAATTCTCAGTTGAAAACTGCAAATGAAAATGTTGCACTTGACATTGACAGAATGTCAGAAATCTGGACAACTTTCGATCCAGATCTATCTTTGGATCAGTGCAAAACATGCTCTTTTCATCACTCAAAAAGTCAGCCTGGTCGTCCGAAAAAAAGACGATCAGCACCCGTAAAAAAATGCACAGATGACAGTTTTGATCCGTCTGACCTCTGCTTAGATACCGACGACAGTGTGTCAACGTCATTTTGTCAGTCCACATCAACACCAGTCAAAAAAACAAGAACGCTGTGCACAAACACATGTCCAATAACACCCAAAACACCTGTCACTGACGCAGCTATATCACCCATCGCACAATTGAAACGTAAGACGGTGTATGTTGACTCAGAGGATGAAGATCTCAATACATCTCTTACTGAAGAAGAAGAAAAATTATGCACACGACTGATGTGCATAATTGATGTTCAAGAAAAAAAAATGTTTGAGTTTAGTCAGTGTCACACTTCAACTGAGTGGATTACCAACTACAAACAAGGAGTTCATACGGATTTATAAGTTCAGGTAGGAATGGATTTTATTATTTAGAACTTACAAATGCATGTCAGTACGTTACATTGTGATCGTTTACTAAAAGCATGGTATCGTCAAGGTGTATCTTTTAGACTGACCAAATGCATGTCGCAAGCAAAGGCACACATACTGACACGCAAAACATCTAGTCGGCGAAAATCTCTCTCCCCCTCTCTGTGTGCGTCTCTCTCTCTCTCTCTGTGCGTCTGTCTCTCTCCCTCTCTCTCTGTGCCTCTCCCCTTTCTCTCTCCGTACACGTTCCTCTGTTTCTCAGTATGTCTGTCCCTGCATATATGTCTGTCTGTCCGTCTCTCTTCCCGTGATGTTGAGAGAAGTGTGAAACTTAAGTGGCTGGCAGCAGTTCTCAGTGGAGCTGATCGTTAAATACTGACACTAATTCCGGGGCGGTCTGCCACCTCTAGGTAACGTATCGGCTATATTTTCCTTCCAGTTGTATCGTGGAGACATGCATGTATATCATGATATAAGTTTTATCTCCAAGTAAAACGATGTACACACACAACACGGAGTTGAAATTGAACTACGTTTCGTGTGTGTTCCTCAGTTCGAACAGAATGTTCGTGTGCTCGCTAAGTTTTGGACCGCTTGTACACTGCCTGTAGGAAATTAAACCTACTCATGTTTGGTATCGTTAAATTTGTCAGAAAATCACACATCCATTCACACCCATAGCGCCCTTCTTGTTGCATTCTGACATAGAGTATTATTTTTTAAAAGCACATAACCCTGTTTCTGACAGTTTATCAGCAGCAGCGAAGCTGTTCACAGCTGTACACACTGCCCGTGTAACATGCGCTCCGCTGAGAATAGCGCAAAGTTAGTGGTGTGCCAGAGCGCTGCCCCATATACTGCCTGCCTGTCTGTCCAGGCTATCACCTTTCCAACGTTTCGCGCTCGCTCGCTGTTCATCCCTCTCCCCTCCGCTTCGCGCCAAAACTAAAAGGGCTGCCTTGTGCCGCCGTGGCCCCCTCCATGGAGTCTGGGAATGTTAAGAGCTTAGCTTGTGCTTTGATTGTCCGTTGTATAGTTGCATTGGTGTTTCTTTGAATAGTTTGTTTATAACAGCTTATCGGCCAGCGCAAACAGGTGGGTGCCTCCATGGGGTGTGCCAACATCCAACCCATGCACCCCCCCCAAAACCCCACCCGCTTCATCCCCCTTCCACACCCACCCCTTCCCCTCAGTAATCCCTCTTCAACCTCTCCTGCCCCCACCATGAAGTCAGTGAGCTTCCAACTCCTGCAACACCATGACACACCTACCCCTTCAACCTCTCCTGCCCCTGCCATGGAGTCAGTGAGCTTCCAACTCCTGCAACACCCTGTCCCCCTTCCACACCCACCCCTTCCCTCAACGATCCCTCTTCAACCTCTCCTGCCCCCACCATGGAGTCCGTGAGCTTCCAACTCCTGCAACACCCTGACACACCTCCCCTCCCCTCAACAACCTCTCCTGCCCCCACCATGGAGTCCGTGAGCTTCCAACTCCTGCAACACCCTGACACACCTACCCCTTCCCTCTTCAGCCTCTCCTGCCCCCACCATGGAGTCAGGGAAGGTTGTGTGTTTAGCTTTGTTGTGCTTTTGATGGTCTGTTGCATAGCTGCATTGGTAATTTGAATAGCTTGTTTATCGCAGAGGAACCCATGCAACCCCCTGGGCTCTTCACCCCACCTCCTCAATGACCTCCTTCCCTGTCTCCACCATGGGGTGGGAGGAACCCCTGCAACCCCAAGCCCCTACTTCCCAACCCCTACGACCTTTTACCCACCCTGAAAAGAGCTTTGCAATTCCCCCACTCACCTACCCTGTTTCTTTACATGTGTGCACAAAGGCCTGTATTCTGTCATGCGTCAGTGGTGCCTGTGTGAACACATGCTTTGAAAAGCCATGGTGCTCTTCGGTCAGTACAACCTTGTGGCTGCCACCATGGGGTGTTTACAAGACAAGACAAGACAAAATCTTTATTAACGAGGGTAATAGATAAGCAAGTAACATGCTTTTTTTACATCCAGCCCTCGCCCTAAAGAGGGAATAAAGGTAAAAAAGCGAAAATGAGCACAAAATCAAAACACAGTCCAAATATACCATTATTTCACCATTCAAAACCATTCCACAAAGGGAAGAAGAGAAGAAAAAAAAATCAAAAAAAAATCATGAAACACACACACACACACACACACACACAAATGCACCCACTCAAGAGAGAGTGAGAGGTTACATTTTAATCAGAGAGGAACCCTGTTCTGTTTCAGGATGTCTGGCATCCAGACAGCACCACTCAACGTCCAGCAGCCCCCATTATCATCGGCAAGCGCCTCAGCCAGTGCCACAGCAGCAGGAGCTACATCCACAGCAACAGCCACAGCATCCTGGAGGCCGTCAGCGGACAGCAGCAAGGGGGAAGCATCGACAGCCAACACTTCAAAGAACAACGCTGCTTCTGCCAGCCCTCAGCAGCAGACGGTTGGGAGTGTCAACTCTGAGGAGAAACTTGGTCAGTATCTGTTTGTGGGTGTGGTTTGCCACGTTTGTTGTGTTTTTTTGATTGGGGATTTGGTGTTAGGTTTTCATGTATTGGTTTTTCATCTGCCTCCTGTGGATATACAAAAAAAAGGAAAAGAAAAAAAAAATCCTCTTGTTTATCATTCATCTGTTTTTCTTCCTATTTCTTTATACTTAATTAATTTTTGCTCCATACTTTTATTACAGTGCAGTTTTCAGTGATTTTTTCTTAACTGCAAGGTTATCATGATAGGTTTGGAAATGCATTTTGAGGTCAGCATTGTTGTCATTATTTAGGGACAGGGAAAATCAGGAAAGAAGGGTTGACAAGAATGTTGGGCTTTACCTGCCATGTATGTGGCAGTCCGATGGACTACCAGGATGTGGCAGATGAGGCTCAACTCTTCTCTCATGGATCTGAACATGTTGTCACAGAGTAGAGGGATATGAACAGAGCCAGTTTCTTACAAAAAAAAAAAAAAAAAAAAAAAAAAAAAAAGCACAGCATGCAGCCGCCTTCTCAGATAAAAAAAAGTTTAGAAAACGCTTGTGCTTTATGTTTGCAAGACATGTTTCAGGGGTTCATGTACTGATGTAGTCGTGGAAGTCTGGAAAAGTCATGGGGGAAAATGAGAGAACCATTTCAAGGGCTGGAAAAGTCTTTGAAATACATATTTTGCCCTTCAGGGCCTGGAGAAATCTTGCAATTTTTATAAAACCTTTGACCTGCACAATTTAACAAAGAGTTTTAATGTATTAATAAAATAAAAATAAAATAAAAAAAATCAGTGATGAAAATTGAACATTGATACTTGGATATCTGTTTTGTCAGTGTCATTGCATATTCAAAAATTTTTTCTTCTTCTGCCTTTGTGTTTGGTATAGAAAAATATTTGGGAAAAGGTCCAGGAATGGATGGTGCTTTGTTTGGTGACATATGGAGGGAATCCTGTACTTTCCTCCTTTTGGCATTTTGTTTGGTCACATGTTGCGGGAAGCCCTGTATTTTTCTTTTCTTCCCTCCATGCACCAGACTACACGGGGCTAGAGGGCGCCACAGGCTTCACCCCGGCCCAGGACATGCCCCAGTGGGAGGACCCCCAGCAGGAGGAGCACGAGGATGAGATGCACGAGGTCCGCCGCCGCCGCCTCCAGAGGTTCTCCCAGGACAGCCAGCAGAGGGGCAATGCTGATAACCTGGATTTGGACTGATCCGATCTGTGGGGGTGGGCTGAAAGAATGCGTGGGTGGATGGGTGTGTGTGTGTACATGTGGGGCTGGAAGAATGTATGGGTGTGTGTGTGTGTGTACGTGTGAGAAGGGAGCTTGGCCGAAAGAATGCACGTGGGTGTGTGCGAGTGCGTGTGGGAACGAGGTTGAGGTGATTGTCCCCCAAGTTTGGCCGTTACTCTTTTTGTGTGTGTATGAATGAGAAGGACTAAAGTGATAGTCAAGAGTGTGTTTGAGGAATGAGAGAGAGAGGGAGAGAGAGGTGGGGAAAGAAGAGTAACTGTGTGTGTGATGTAGTAGTGTGAGAGAGAGAGAAATGAGCAAACGTGAATATGCGATCAGAGAGGTGTTTACTTTACTGTGTACTTGTGTGTGTCTCAAGCTAAGCAGGGATGATGATTATTGTATGTAGCAAACAATATTTGGAGGGTATGCATGAAACTGTGTAAATATACTCAGGTGTGTATCTTCCCGGATGAGATAGAATGTTATTTTTCTATTGTTGTTTATCATTATTTTTTCATCTTTCTTGTTTTATTGCAGAACCAACCAGCTTTCCTCTTTCTCTCTTTTTTTTTTTTTTCCTTTTCTGAAAGTTATTTTATAAGTATTTTCTACAAGAAATTTTCTCATCATTATTGTTTTATCTCAAAGCTAACGAGTAGCTTTTTTTCCTCTCCTCTTTTTCAAAATGAAATTTATTGTTTATTTTCTGTAAGAATTCGTTTAATGCTTTTGGCATGAAGGTAAATTTATATGGACAGACCCTGTGAAGAAATATGATACTGGTACTGAAAAATGACAGTAGCAGAACATTGCTCACATGAGCGTGTGCACACACACACACTGCTATTGTAAATAACACCTGTGGATATAACACACAGGTGCATACCTCAGAACAAAATCAACATACTTCAGACAAGGAAGACAGAGTAAGAAATGCCATGAAACCAAACGCTGCAGTAAGTAGCATTCTCCAGATACAATTCAAGGTGGAAACCAAACGCTGCAGTAAGTAGCATTCTCCAGATACAATTCAAGGTTGCTATTTTTGGGGGGTTATTTTTATTTATGGATTTTTTTTTTTGTGCTGATTTTTTTTCTTCTTTTCTTCTGATATATCAGAAGAACTTGATTGTGTTCACTGACAATCCATGATTCCAACCTAGGTGTTGATTTGCTTCAGTCTGCTCTGCCATTTAGTTATGTTTTAAATAAACACACACACACACACACACACACACATACAAAGAGAATGTACAAATCCGTATGTTTTCCTTCCTGGTTCACAGGGAAATATGTGGTGTCCATGTGTTCGCACATTTTTTGCATACTTATTTATTTGTTGTATATATTTACATACATGTTGAAGCTTTTGCAGAATGTGCTGTAGAGACTGAGGAATTGAATCATGTGGTGTTCAGAAATACAAATGATGCGTCCTTTACCAGTCAGCATGGAACACACAGCATTATCAACTGTGGGGAAGCTGCCAGTAAAAAAAAAAAAGGGTCCCTTAACCTTCTTTCTTTCTTTCTTTTTTAAATCAGAGAAGGGCTAGGATGTATTTGTGGTTGTAGAGCTCAGAATCACAGAGGCAGCATTGCTGCTTTGTCTGCCCAGAAGACATAAGCTAAAATGATTTTCGTCTTTTTAACTCTCTCCATATGAATGGCGAAAGAGACGACGTTAACAGCGTTTCACCCCAGTTACCATCATCAAAATATTGCAAGCAGAAGGCTCTTATACTGAACAGGTGAATGTTGACAAAGAATACCACAATTCTGACGACGGAAGTTAAATGTTGGGTCATTCAGACACCCGAGGGGTCTGTGTAGAGGAGAAGAGAGGACTGGCCGTACTGAGTGAGTTAATGCTGGCAAGTATACATCATCAAACAAACAGCATGGAATTAGGAAATCCTTGTAATTTGATTTGTGATTCCAATATTACTTATTTTATTTTCTAAATGTTAAAACTTACGTGAAGTAACACGCCTTTTTTTTGTCCAGGGGTGATGAACTACATGAGACAAGGGCTGTAATTTAGTTGTAACCCCTTGACTGCCTGAAAAGGTAGCACTTACGTCCATGGTGACGTCACTGATGATATCATCAAAAGAAGGGAAATAGCTCTCTGGAAGGCTGAAAATTCGCACATTTTATCTAGAGTGGTAAAAATTCATCCATTTGATCTAGTGTGGTAAATCTCCAGACTGTTTGGTGGATTGTTCTGGATATTGATCATCTTTTCACTGTTAGCCGCAGGAAATTTGGCCAAGCAGAGCAAACCGATAGGCCTAGTTTGCATCAGTTTGACATGGTACAGTATATGACACCAAACTATGATTTGAAAATTATTATTATTATTTATACAGCGCTGAATCTTGTGCAGAGACAAATCAAAGCGTTTTCGCTACAGTATTGGTGTGAAATAACTTTCTATTGTTTTTCTCCAGCACACAAGGTGTTCATGCCAGCTTGTATACATCATAAAACAGCACTAGCCTGACAAGAACTTTTGGTAGTCATTTGGTTTGTAATGACTTTTTTTTTTCCAAACAAGTTTGTGAAACTATTCTGTGAAAAAGCACACCTTATTTTGGTGTGGTGACAAGGTCTAGATGAGACGAGGGCGGTCGCAGTAAGCTGTAATGTTTTTAGTCATTGTCATCCTGGTAGATTTTTTTTCCAGACATTCATTCAGCTGTACGTGTCAGAGGACTATCCTTTCTTTCTCTTCTCAGAAAGGTTTTGAACTGTTGGTCCAGACTTTGGTCCTGTTGCCAGCAAGCATGCATTCACAATACAGGAAATGTTAAAATATCTTTTACATTTTGCTGAAGCAGGATTAAGTGTGGAAATAACTTGGCAAAGTTATCAGAAAGCTTGAAAATTGAACTTGTTCAGGTTTTTTTTGTGTGTATGTGTATTCTGAGCATCTCTTATGGTACCTGTAACACACGTGGGTTCTTTTTGGGTTTCTGTAGGGCATCTGATGATGTGCCATGTCAAAGTTTGTCATTGGTGTTTGAAGTAATTTTGTTTTACAATATTATGCGTGTGTCTGGCAGTGGGATGTGAAATGAGTTGCCCCAGTTATGTCTGTCACTTTTTATTTTTATTTTTGTGGTTCTGGGACATCTACAAACTGATTGCACTGAAATTCCTTATTATGGGCAAAATCTGTGGTGACTAGTTGAAGACAATATTTTAACTGTTGTCAGTAGATTTTAGACTCCCCTCAAAATTCCCCACATTTTCTCCCCGATGAACATTGTAGACAAGACTTGCCATACATCATCACATGATGCATGTGTTCCTTCATAGATGCTGAGGAGGTAATATCCAGTCTTCATGTCTTTGCCAGGTGAACAAAAACAAAATGGGGTATATCACTCAAGTTGATGAGAAGAAGTTCATGTTCAGAGATCTCTTCAAGGTCCTGATGGAGTGAAAACAGTCGTACCATTTGACTTTTTAGTCATTCAGCATAGTCCCCGGGATGTTTTTTCATGTTTTCTGCAAAGACAGACTGCAACACCTGTCAGGAGTATACTCAGAAGTCTGCGCCGAGTGACTCGCTGCTGTTGTAAGTCATGTCAAAATTTGTCTACAGTTTAGTATGTATGTATGTCCAAAGGGTAAACAAATCTTGAGAATGCCAGTCTTCATTCTGAAGCAAACACCTTTGGCCAAGTCACTAATAGTAATACTTCTCCTCATGGAATAATTTCCTTTTTTTTTCTCTCTCTCTTGTCTCCCCCAAGCACCCATGTGGTGACTTAATCACAATGGGTCATAACAAAAAATGTGATGATTATTGTACAGTTGATTGTTGGTGATTGCGGTGCATGCAGCAAAATGTTCCATGAAATGTTCAGTGTCGTGGTGTTGGATGAATGCCTTTTTTGTTTGCATGTGAATGATGTTCGCAGAGTCTAGATGTTTGCAGGTGCAGAGGATGTCTGATGTCTGGGTATGTATTGATGGTGTGTGTCTGAAAGAAGGAAGAATTGTCTTTGCTTTGCTTGGCGTTTCTTTTCAGCATTTTGTTTTCGATTCAGAGGATTGGGCAAGCTTTCATGACACCTAAAAAAAAAAAAAAAAAAAAAAATGCACATGGAAAACAGATGAGACACAGTTGAATGTATATGTACCAGGGTTCGAATTTTACTCTTTTTTTTTTTGAGTGCCAGACGGGCACTCTGGAGAAAAAAATTTGAGTGTCCAGTTGTGGTTTTGGGTGGCAGCATAATAAAATGAAATCAAATCTTCCTTCTTTCAACGGTGTGCCAAGGAGTCTTCCTGCCAGGCTTCATTGTACGGGCACTTTGATTCGTACTCCTGCTGTTTATTCTGAACTTTTGTCGCTGTTTCGGGAGCCTTTCTTTTAACATTGAAGATGAGAAACATCGTTTGTCAATAACACGCCATGAACGTCAACATCCGATCGCATATGTGCAAAGATGCTGCTCCGCGATTCACCCCGATCAATTTTGGAGTGCCAACTGGGCACTCTCAACAGAAAATTTGCATGCCCGAGCAAACTTTTCATAGCATTTGCATCTGGGCACTCGCTAAATTCGAACCCTGCTGTACTTAATTCATGCAGTCACAACATTTAAACAGGAATCCGTGATAAAACAGGTGGACAGAAGACTTCATTTTCAATGTTTATTAGGTACTTTTTGCTTTTCTGCTTCATGAGGATTTACATTTTAAATAATGCTGTGAAATAAAGGGCATTTTAAGTTAGTGTGCAAATAATGCAGTACTATGATGAGATCTCCCCTTGCAACAACAAATTAACGCACAAAAAACAAACAAAAAATCCAAAAGATCATTTGCTAAACAGAAGAAGCAAAATGAATGTCACAGCTGACCAGCGCATGAGGAAAATGAAAAACCATGGCAGATTCTCATAATTTGGCTGGTCCAGTGATTTGGAAATTATCACTTGCTATTACAGGAAAATATTTTGACAATACTAAATTAGTGATCTACATGAATATAAATAATTGAAAGGGACATGACTCTTCAAATATCCAAGCAGAATAGCAGGAATGTTGACTTTGCTTTAGATTGTTATTGATTTGCTTTTTCGTTTCAGTTGTGATTAATTTTTTTATCTTCAAGCAGTTAAAATTCCAAACTTTCAGACAGGTTTTGTATGCACAGTTTTCATTTCAAATATTGGATGGCCACTTAAGTGTGGTCAGCTGGAAAAGGAGTATCAATGTCAAATGACCACTTAATACTTTAAGTTTAAAACTGTGGATTTTAAACAGTCATTATCTCTTGTATTCCACTTTTGGAATAGTGATTTTATTCTGTTTTCTGCCAAGGTTTGCCATCAACAAATGTGAAAAGAAAACACGCATCTTGAAGATATTTGAATGTCCCTTACCGAGTTTCAAGTTTAATAATTTTTTGTTGGGCCTGTTTGTTACCCCCCCACCCCCTTTTTTTTCTTCTCTTATTTCGTACATTGTGCATATGTTGGGGTGGTTAAATCACAATGTATGCCTTATATTTTCACGCACCTAGGAAATGGGACTCTGGTGACGGTGATATTTCTTTTGTTTTTTGTCCACCCCCACCCCCTGACCCTTGTATAAAATGGAATGCCTGAATGAAATGGAATGTCTGGAGAAACAAAAAAAGCAAACAAAGAGATGGGGTGTGTGTACTACCTGTTGTACATTCTGTAATGTAATCCAGGCTTCCTTGAATGGCCAAGTAAACAAGTTGAAAACATCATCCTCTTTCATCTTCAGATGGTACTTCGGTCAGTGTGCGAGAGAAAGTTGGTGAGCGATCTTGATTAGAGATAACAATAATACTGATAATGAACATTTATATAGTGCTTTCAAACATTTCAAAGCACTGTGCAATAACAGGTCAGTCAGACAAGGCACACAGACATGGAAGAAAAGGATGAGGATCCATAGAACAGGCTTGGAATGGAGTGCCTTATATAGAAACTGTTTATAAAGGAATGTTTTCAGATTTATTTTAAAAAAAGATGCGACTTTTTTCAAAGATGAACTGTGAAAACAAAAACTACATGGATATGTATTTCTCCCGTTATGCAAGGAAGATAAAAAGGACATTTTCTATCTAAAATTATGTTTAAATAACATACTTACCGTGACCCAACTAGTGCAGACTCCGGCAGGGGTCTGACATTCCTGTCCTGTGCAAACTACTATCCACCTATGCGGAGCAGACGAAACTACGGCCGATAACCTCCCGGAAGTAGGTAACCTCCCCAAACCTCCCGGAAGTAGGTAACCTCCCCTTTGTCCCGCTGGTTATCGCCCTCTTTTGACGGCAATATGCCATCACCAGCGCAGCAAGCAGGGAGAACAGGAAGCGGGGAGGACGGGAGGGTCTTAAATTTGGGTCACGGTAAGTATGTTATTTAAACGTAATTTTAGATAGAAAATGTCCTTTTAATTACACATACTTAACCGTGACCCAACTAGTGCAGAATAGCGCGACAAGGTGGAGGGCTCGCCTGTTCTACTGTCTGTGTGCTGTGATGGTCTGTTGTGCAGGTACCACAGAAGCGATGGCTCTTGCGCCATCAACCCGCAGGCGTGCGACATCTCTCTGGTAGAAGTCGATGAGCCATTATCCCTAAGGCGATAGGTGTCCCTCAAGTAGAATTTGACGAAAGTAGAGTGTACTGTGTTGCCTACGGACATTAGTGCGGGTAAAGAAGACACAGGTCCACAGCTGTATTGAGGGGGAGGTCTGTGGACCACAGCTGAGCGGATGAGCGTCAATGCAAGGAGGTGCGCATGTGGTGTGATCTGATGATTCCACAACGGATGTGGGCCGATAGTGGAAGTGGTTTTTGTGTTTGAAGGAAACTGTGGCACGAGACAGAGGTAGGTCACCGTGTTGGGCCTGCCTCAGGCATGACAGCCAGATCTGTGGAGCTCCTCCATGCGAGCTGACAGGCGATGGGCACTCCCCCCCCCCCCCTCCCCTTTTTGACGTTGTCAAAAAATGACAGCAGTGGTATGTTGCCTATGCATAGAATGGCAGACATTTGGCAACAAAAGACTTGATGTCCCTGGTGTCTCTGGGACAGGGTTGTGTAATTGCCCAGGTAGGTACCATCACGAAGGGGCATACGGAAGGCTTGGTGGCTTCTCTGCCTGAGTGTAGCATGTTGGAGTAACCTGCAGAAAGTTGTCGGCAGTCAATGGCTGGGTTGGATCAGGCTGTGGAAGTGCATTTCATGTGCCCACAGGTCACTGAGTCTCATTCTTTGGTGGAATTCCCAAATGGAAGAGGGTTTCCATGGGGAAAATTTTTGCTGAAGGTTCTTAGTGAGAAAGGGGACCGGATCCATGACAGGCCTCTGGCTGTGTGTGGTGCGCACTGAGTCTGGGATGGAGCGGGGCGGGGCAGGGAGGTAAGTGGCTCAAGATGTGTTGTACTGGCTATTGACATCAAAGCACTGATCTGACATACGTTTTTAGTATGGCCAACTGCAAGGTGAGAGCTGTATTATCAGTGGTTTCTTAATTGCAAAGGGAAATCATTTGCAGCTTAGTCTTTCATGAATGACTATGTCTCTCAGACTAGAAGTCAAATTGCACTGGGACTTAGTGCTGTAGCCTTAGGCCTAAGTAGCCTTTGGGAACCGTCCCAATGATGAGTCCTAAGGCCCTCTTGATTGAGGGACCGGGGATGCAACTTGGGCAAAACAGTCTCTACTATAAATTGCATAATCGAATTCCAGCCCGAATAGACTGGACAGCAGATGCCTCCTCTGCTATTCTGATGGAGACTGTTGTACACGACTGATTATCATATACTGTTCCTAGGAGGACACCAATCAGCATGGGTAAATCCGGAAACAGCTGCTGTGTGCTTCAGGGACGAAGGTGTTCACCATGCAGATTATGTTGCAATGTAAGGAAGCCGGAAAGAGTTGACGGGGTCTTGTGGTGCAACCGTGTGTCAGAAAGACATGGTGCTTGCTTCCGAAGTGACAACAAAGTCATCCTCTGACAGGCCCTTGACCGAAGGCTGGGGCTCCATGATGGGATAGCCTGCCTAGGCTAGAAACCTCTGGAAGTGTCTCATTGGAAAGACAGTGCTTGAGGAGGAATGGCCATCTGTAACCACAGCAGTGGTTGTGTGTAGAGGCCGAAAGGATCGGGCAGGGAAGACTAAGTGCAGAAAGTGCTTTCAAACGCCAATTGTTTGAGATGTTGATGCTGGATCTCTGTTCAAGCAAGGTGATGGGGTGAACTGATGTGCTTGAATGCGGCATCTGCCGTGCTGGTATGAGTGGGCAGAAAGGTACACCCCTGTGGCTAATGGACGGTTCGTTGTGCTTTGTGGGACGCATCCGTCCTCGTCAATATGCCTTTCTCCCAAATGTAGAGGAAAACAATTATGACCCAGGCCTTCTGCTACTAGAGAGGAGTAGAAGAGATGGGCTGAGGGTGATTGTCTCCTGCCCAGTGGGCAGTTTTTGGGTCCGCTAAAACTTGTAAGGCAAGATAGACAGCTCTTCATGGGAAGGCTGGCTAGGATGTAGGGCCTGTGTGGAGCTTTTGTCACAATCACAGTGGTGCAAACCAAGGGTTGTTGTAGGCAAGGGGAGAAAGAAGGGATGCCTTACAAACTTGGAAGGAATGAAAGGCATGTGTGTCCAGAGTGGCACCTCTAAGTTGGACTGCCTCGTCCTTCCTTGTGCATCTCCAGCCTTATGGGTGATTGTTGCAGGCAAATGAGTTGGGTTGCCTTGTCCGTCCTTGCACCAAGAGAGGCATTCTTAGCCCTGTGGGTGTGAAGGGGGTGTGTGTGGATCACTAAGGACCAGCCACTTCTGAAATGTGAAGGAGCATACATTCAGGCGTGAATGAGGCTATTATTATTTTATTTTATTTTTGTGAGTGCAGTCGTCCTCCAAAAGCAAGGTAGGGATGAATTTATGAAAATGAATACATATATGTGCCAAGGGAATAAAAACTTCCATCAGCTCAAGTGATGATGTCAGAAGTATGCTAATGACAAGAGATCGAGACACAAGAAATAAGCGGCTGTATAAGCATATGTGTAGCGTGCACAGATATACCCAAGTAAGTGGTTAAGTGTGCATAATCATCAATGGAAAGGAATCTGTCCATGCACCTACATATGAGATGTACATACGCATATGAATAAAGTGCCAGTACGTAGAGGCAGAGAGTTCTGGGCATTGTGAACAGAAGGCCGCAAATGCAAGTGTGCCTATATTGCTACGTAGGGAATCTCAATGAATAGATGTCAATGAATAGAGATAGAAATATAATTGTACATGTTAATATGAAAGTCGTCTGAACCTATCCCGTAAGCACATACACATGTGTATACCGATGGATAAGTACGCATCTATAAGTGAAAGCAGAAATGTGTATGAATGTAGCAATATATCTCATATATATGTATATATGTGTGTGTATATATATATATATATATATATATATATATATATATATATATACATACACATATATATAGATTTTTTTTTTTTTTTAAATATGTATATATATATATATATATTTCGTGATTGTTGCTTGTGATAATAAATCAAATGGATAGAAGGGGAAATATTGTGATGCATTTCCTGTGGCCAATAGCCTGAGAAACAGCAAGAAAAGTGCAGTTGCTATGCAAAGATGTGTAAAGTCCCTGACTGGGCATGAGGACCCAATGAGAAACCGAAAGAAAACATCGCTGGTGGACAGCATGGGGGGCAGGAGTGATGTGCTGTGTCGGCGAAACTAACCACAGCTTCGAGCGCCTAGGTTACAAATGTGGAGTTGCCTCCCTTGGCACCGAAAAGGAAGGTGTCTTTAGAGCACATATCCCCCTTGTGCGACGTGTCCTCGCTGAACAGGGAGGAGTGTCATGTTGTGTGTGAGAGTCCGTGGTTCGATGCCACCGTAACCGACACAGGTGAAAACGAGCGCAAGGGGAATAATTATAATGTCCCTTAGTGCCGTGGGCATCCCAACCCGAATCGGTCGCCATCGGACGCGAGACGGTCGGGGCATGTGGCATGACGGCGCCGTAATCCAGTGTTATGGGCGTCGTGGATGAGGGGGTGACAAGTCCGTCGGCTTGCCGTGGGATGTGCATCCCCCTGTTGCTGAACGGCGGTCCAATCTCGCGAATAGCTCCTGCGAGAGGACCGACGTTCAGTTGTCAGTTGTGTGTTGACGGATAAAGTGATAGACAAGATCGGCCCGAGCACTGCCGAGAGGCAGGATCGAGTTATTAATACATTTAAGAATGATCTTGATATTCATTGTGAAAACTTTAAATACAAACTCATGTACATATTTTCTGATTTTTCAAGCACTGCGCACTCAATGTTGAAAAATTCAACAGACATACGTGGGGACTCTCTTTTTCTTCCCCACTTCAAGCGGGTAAAAGGCCTTGTCAGGCTTGCACGCCTTGATATTGATATATGATATGATATAAGAGGTACTCCAACGTGGAAGTGCCAATATTAGTCTGGGAAACAGCAGAGTTAGGCAATGGGGCAGAAGAATCCAACACTGCCGAAGTTCCAATGGGGCGTGCACGTACCTGCTCTGTGGGCGCAAGGCGCGGCACCAGAAGGCAGAGTGGTGCATAATTGCTGCAGCAAGTTTAGCGATGAGTTGCTGATTGTTTGGTTGAGTAGCTTGCTGAGACACCATTAGTGGATGGGAAACAGCAGCACTTGGCGGTGTGGCAGATGGGGTCATCACCGCATAGCTTGGTAGGACCGTGCACACACTCGCACTGAAGGCGAGGAGCAGTGCCGGTGCAAGGGAAATAACTGTGGCAGTCACCGGCAAGGGTGCTGAAGCAGGGGTTGCCTCCCTTGGATCGGGTGATCCGGACAAGGAGGGGGGGTGCACGCGTTTGGGCAAGCGTGTCCCCTAGTGGTCCATCTTCCTCCCTACACCAGGGGAGGGCATCCCTACACGCCTCGGTCGCTATTGGATCCGAGACGGTCGAGGCATGCCGCGTGGGGGGTCGCGTGATCCGATGTCACGGCCGCCACCACGGACGCATCCAGTCTAACGTGCGGATCCAAGACAAGCTGCCTTTTTTTTTTTTTTTCTTTTTTTTCTTCCCCCAAGGGATTGTGGCCATTCCATTGGTGCAACTGTGGGTATGGTAAAGAGATAGAGGAGATCGACTCGTACACTGCCGACTGGCAGGGCCGAGAAAACGCGGATCGCGTCGAGTGAGTTCGCGGATCGATAAAAATGACATGAAAGGTAACACTGACCTGAGTGTGTGACCACAAACCTCTAGAAGTCACCAGAGGAGGTGTAGGAGGTGGCGGAGGTCTGGAGTCGACCGGAGGGAGCGGAGGAAGTGGAGAAGGCGGCGGGTTGGCGTTGTTTAGAGGGCCCGGAGTAGAGGGCCCAGAGTGTCAGCGAATCGATTGCGATCGTGCCTTAATTTTAGCACGATTCCCCAATCGAGCTACATAATTATGTGACCTGGTTGGAGACATAATTTGACCACAAACAAGAACGTCAGAGAATCGACAGACAGACAGAAAATACGAAAAAACTTAGCCGTATGAAGAGCACAGGTACAGGAGTCATGATGGCTGCTGGAAAAAGAGGGCGATAACCAGCGGGACAAAGGGGAGGTTACCTACTTCCGGGAGGTTATCGGCCGTAGTTTCGTCTGCTCCGCATAGGCGGATAGTAGTTTGCACAGGACAGGAATGTCAGACCCCTGCCGGAGTCTGCACTAGTTGGGTCACGGTTAAGTATGTGTAATTAAAATTTATTTTTGACTTGGGAACACTCACTGGTGGCAACAAGCCCAATAACACAAACACAGGACTCTTGCCAAACTCAATAACTTTGTCTTCAACTGTTAAAGCACAGGAGAATCCACTTTAACAAACCTGTATTTTGACAGGAATCCAAATCATTCATGCTTCATAACACCCAGAATCCAGTCGTACCTGCCTACCATCACAAATTTTCCATGACTTTTTATGGACTTGAATCCTGACTACAAAATTACAATTCTGTGTATATTTTACAGAGTATGAAATCTAAAAAAAAGGATTCAGATCTCACAGTCCGCAATAAACTTAACCTGTGCACTGGTTCTGTACACTACAGCAATCCATGTTATTAACTACATTACTTCCAGTTTTGGTTCTCAGCTGCATAACTGACTTCAGCTTTGGTTCTCAGCTACACAATTGACTTCCAGAGCTTTGGTTCTCTGCTACATAATCGACTTCAGGCTTTGGTTCTCAGCTACATAACTGACTTCCAGTTTTGCTTCTTAAGTACACTATTGACTTCCAGTTTTGGTTGCAATCTCCATTTCTGACTTCATACTCATCTGCCATTTGGTGGGTAACAGTAAACACGCTGACAGAGTTACTTGAGGAGGGCGTATACAGGATCACCCACCCTGATCACGCCTTCCACATCCACTGCCGCGTTCACTCCGAACACTGGGCTCTTGCCAAACTCAGGGACACAGCGAATGCTGCACACACACACACACACAGGACTCTTGCTAAACTCCAGAACACAGTTAATGCTGCACACACACACACAGAGGACTCTTGCTAAACTCAAGAATACAGTTAATGCTGCACACACACACATACGCACACACACACACACATGACTCTTGCTAAACTCAAGAACACAGTTAATGCTGCACACACACACACACACACAGGACTCTTGCCAAACTCAACACAGTTAATGCTGTACACACACACACACACACACAGAACTCTTGCTAAACTCCGAAACACAGTTAACGCTGCATACACACACACACACACACACACAGGGCTCTTACCAAACTCAGGGACACAGCGAATGCTGCACACACACACACATATACAAACACAGGACTCTTGCTAAACTCAAGAATACAGTTAATGCTGCACACACACACACACACACATAGGACTCTTGCTAAACTCAAGAATACAGTCAATGCTGCTCACACACACACACACAAACACAGGACTCTTGCCAAACTCAAGAACACAGTTAATGCTGCACACACACACAAAGAGGACTCTGGCTAAACTCAAGAACACAGTTAATGCTGCACACACACACACACACACACACAGGACTCTTGCCAAACTCCAGAACACAGTTAGTGCTGCACACACACACACACACACAAAGGGCTCTTGCCAAACTCAGGGACACAGCCTATGCTGCACACACACACACACAAACACAGGGACACAGCCTATGCTTGACACACACACACACACACATAACCAAACACAGGTCTCTTGCCAAACTCAGGGACAAAGGCTATGTTGCACACGCACACACACACACCACTCTTCAAGCATTCAGCATGGATGCAGAAGAAAAAAAAAAGAAAGAAAGGATTTTTTCCCCCTAAAATTACGTTTAAGTAACATATTTACCGTGACCCACTGGTGCAGACTCCAGCAGGGGTCTGGATTCCTGTCTTGTCCAAACTACTAGTCTGCTATGCGGAGAAATTGAAAGAAGCTGCGGCCAACAGCCTCCCTTGGTAGTTACCGGAAGCAGTGTCCTCTTTGACGGCAGTGTAAAATATAGCATTGTAGCATTTGACACTGAGAAGAAGCTGGGAGGGTGTATAATGTGGGTCATGGTAAGTATGTTACTTAAAGGAGGAGTTTGTATTATACTCCATGTTTGGAATTTTTGGGAAAAAAATTTCTTTTAATTACACATACTTAACCGCACGACAAAGCGGAGGGTTTGCCTTCTCTAATTTTAGGATGTGGTAACCGTAATGGCCTGCTAGAAAAACATCGTGGCCCTTGGGCCAGCGTCCCGCGGGAGTTGTCCTCTGAGGTTTTTGCGGTTGAGTGTGGCTGGGTAAAAACCCAGAGGCCTCAACCCTGATATGTGGAGTGTTTCTGAGCATGATCTGGTGAATGAATAGGACCATGATCTGAAGCTATGAGCCCTGGGCACTCTGTTGTAAGTTTCCGAAACTTTAACAGCATACATTGTCCCTCAGGACAGATCACAGCTGCACTTGGAAAACATGACCAGGGTTGTAAAGGACAAAAGTCTATCATTTGGGTGATCTTCTTCTTCTGCGTTCGTGGGCTGCAACTCCCACATTCACTCATGTGCACACGAGTGGGCTTTTACGTGTATGACCATTCTGACCCCGCCATATAGGCAGCCATACTCCGCTTTCGGGGGTATTTGGGTGATCTACTTGGGGAGATACCTGGGGACCTGAGAAGGCAGAGGAACCAGGTGTATCTTGCCTGAGACACCGCCACCCACACTGACTTGCCAGACGTCCCAGCACTCACCGTCTGAGGGTCTCCAAGGGCTCTCCCTTCGGGTCCTTCTCCCCCTTCTCAGGGCTGACAGTGGTCAACACGCACCTGTCCGTCCAAAACACACCGATCAGACACTGACAGCAATCCAACGCTTCATTCAAGGCAGGCAGGCTGCACCACTGACACTTCTCCTCCCCTCCCAGCCCCCCACCCCACCCCTCCCCTCGCCCACTCCACCCCCTAACAAAAATATCAAACTGGTATTGATCCACCAGTTTATTCATAACATTAATGATTTAAGAACAAAAGTGCCTTTCCATGTAAAACATGTTCAGTTGTGCTGTACAATGTAATAACCAACATTTGATTCATGACAAGTTCATTGCCAAACACACACACAGAAAGAAAGAAAGAAAAGGAAACCAAGAAATCAGACTGATTACAATCCCATCAGTTCCTTTGTGACACTGAAAAGGCTGCGTCGGACACCTCCCTCCTCCTCAGAAAATTGAACCCTCCTGATAAACGTGTTGACCACAATCATCCCCCCTCCCCAACCCTCTCCCACACCCCCTCCCACTGAGTAAAATCTCCGTCCTTAACCTACCAGTCACCACGACCAGGACTCGAGGAAATGAGTAAAATCTCCGTCCTTAACCTACCAGACGCCACGACCAGGACTCGAGGAAATGAGTAAAATCTCCGTCCTTAACCTACCAGATGCCACGACCAGGACTCGAGGAAATGAGTAAAATCTCCGTCCTTAACCTACCAGACGCCACGACCAGGACTCGAGGAAATGAGTAAAATCTCCGTCCTTAATCTACCAGACGCCACGACCATGACTCAAGGAAATGAGTAAAATCTCCGTCCTTAACCTACCAGACGCCACGACCAGGACTCGAGGAAATGAGTAAAATCTCCGTCCTTAACCTACCAGATGCCACGACCAGGACTTGAGGAAATGAGTAAAATCTCAGTCCTTGACCTACCAGACGCCACGACCAGGACTCGAGGAAATGAGTAAAATCTCCGTCCTTAACCTACCAGACGCCACGACCAGGACTCGAGGAAATGAGTAAAATCTCCGTCCTTAACCTACCAGACGCCACGACCAGGACTCGAGGAAATGAGTAAAATCTCAGTCCTTGACCTACCAGACGCCACGACCAGGACTCGAGGAAAAGAGTAAAATCTCCGTCCTTAACCTACCAGACACCACGACCAGGACCCAAGGAAATGAGTAAAATCTCCGTCCTTAACCTACCAGACCAGGACACAAGGAAATGAGTAAAATCTCCGTCCTTAACCTACCAGACCAGGACACGAGGAAATGAGTAAAATCTCCGTCCTTAACCTACCAGACGCCACGACCAGGACTCGAGGAAATGAGTAAAATCTCCGTCCTTAACCTACCAGATGCCACGACCAGGACTCGAGGAAATGAGTAAAATCTCCGTCCTTAACCTACCAGACACCATGACCAGGACTCAAGGAAATGAGTAAAATCTCCGTCCTTAACCTACCAGACGCCACGACCAGGACTCGAGGAAATGAGTAAAATCTCTGTCCTTAACCTACAAGTTGCCGCCACCAGGATTCCAACCCAAAAAGCCTCAGAGTGAGGGTTTGACGCTTTATCCACGGAGCAGTTGTGCCTGTGTACAGTGGGGATGAAGGGAGGTGTGTAGAAGGCGGGTACCAACCTGGCACAGCGATCCAGCATCCTTAACATCACTTCTCCTATCTGAAGTTCATTCCAGTTATCCTGCACACACACACACCACACCACACCACACACACACACCACACACACACACACCACACACACCACACCACACACACCACACCACACACAAACACAACATAACCACACCCACACCACACACACACACACCACCTCACACACACCACACCACACCACACACACATACACAACCACACACACTATTTTACAATTCAAATATTCATTATGATCCTCCTACAGATGAAAAATCATTACTGATCACTTTGCTGTGTATTTTTTGTTTGCTGCATATTTGCATCATTTATGTCAATTAAGTATGTGCTAAAAAAACCCAACAAAACACAAGTGGTGTGGGGTGGGTGGAAAGCGTATAAATTCTTTGAAATGTTCGGCTGTGCGAATCACATCTAATTTTCAGCAACACACACACAGGTACAAGAACGGTACACACATCATCTCACATAGCTCAAAAGCATAGTCACGCGCACACACATATACTTAGACCGATGGACAGACAAACACAGAAAGAATGGACACTTACAAAGCATGTTAATTCTCTGAAACCAGCTGCATATAATTTTCACACACACACTCAAAAGCGCAGACATACCCAAGCACAAACATGCACACACACAGGCACGCGTGAACATGCAAATGCATGTCAAACAAATCATGTAATATATATCACTTAAAGTGGAAAGGCATAAAATAAGACTATGACAACACAACAATCACAAGCACAGACGTTCTCCATCCAAACACATGAGCATGCACACACACAACATTCACACACACACACACACACAATTACAGACATACAAACACACACACACAGAGGTACGCACGTAACTTTTTTCAGTCAGTGTCAATTGGAGTGGAAAGATGTAAAACTGAAGACTAATCTGTGCTCTACACTCAGCTTATATCAGAGAGTAGCATATGTTTAAAGCTGGGCCAACAGTAAAGTGAGAGTGCTAAGACCTATGGTTTCCCCACTGCAATGGGAATTAGTTTACAGCTTAGTCTTTTCGGAAGGACCCAAAACAGGAGGCAAGATTACACTGGCTCTTAGTGCTGCAGCCTTGGGAGCTAATTGGCCTCAGGGGATGATTCCAACGCCAACTGTCCTAAAGCCCTCTTGGCTTCGAGAGTGGGGATGTAACTTGGGCAAGACACTCATTGTTTACAGTCAAATTCTAACCCGGATAGTCTCCTGTTCTGACGGAAATGATGCTACGACCACGACTAACATACTACACACACACAGACACTTCAAATCACTGACACAGTGCACCTCATCAAAAGCAGGACTGCCAGCAATGACGATGTTGGGTCTGAAGGAGTCGATGGTGACTTTCTCCTCCAGTTCTTCGTTCACTGCCGCCAGTGACTCCTCCGTCACCACCAGGTAGGCGCCCCAGTCACTGAACGCTGCCTGCTCCACACACACACACAGTTTGTTTTAGTTTCTCAAGGAAGCATCACTGCGTCCAGACAAATCCATGTACACCACATCACCTTCTTCGTTTGTGGGCTGCAACTCCCATGTTCACTCGTATGCACGCGAGTGGGCTTTTATGTGTATGGCCGTTTTTACCACGCCATGTAGGCAGCCATACTTCATTTTTGGGGGGTGTGCATGCTGGGCATGTTGTTTTCATGCCCCAATGAACGCTGACAGGGATTACAGGATCTTTAACATGTGTATCTGATCTTCTGCGTGTGTATACACACGAAGGGGGTTCAGGCACAAGCAGGTCTGCACACATGTTGACCTGGGGGAATGAAAAAATCTTCCCCTTCACCCACCAAGATTCAAACCCGGGACCCTCAGAGTGAAAGTCCAACGCTTTAACCACTCGGCTATTGTGCCCATCACACCACATCAAACCTGCTAGGCAGATGCTCTACCAGAAGCAAAACCCATCTGCTGACACAAAGATTAACCCCCACCCCCCCACCCCAAAATGGTGGTGCCACTGCATGTTGACAATTACTGTCTGGGGAGAGCAGCCCAAATTTCACGAAGGGAAATCTGTTGTGACAAAACGTCATATAATACAATACAGTGCAATAAGATATTTTGTACGGATCAAGGCCTTACGATAACATGCTTGTAATGTTTTGTAACAGACATACCTATTACTTTTCCCATGATTTTTATAACAGACATACCTATTACTTTTTCCATGATTCTACCACTCAGATACTTCATAACACAAGTATCTTGTCACATGCTGAACAATTCTCACAGTGACTTTTTCAGGCAAGAGGGCAGTCAAAAAGTTGTAAATCTGGTCTCGACTTGAATGTAAAGCATGTTCATTCTAGTCAAATCAGAACCCTCTACAAAATATTGGTGTGCAGTAAACATGTTGACAGTGTAGCTAATCACTTGGTGTCATTCTGTCTGGTACGTCCACAATTTATTCCTCCTATTATCTGCTGACAAGAAATAGAAGGCCATGCATTTATCAGAAATGTGTGTGTGTGTGTGTGTGTGTGTGTGTGTGCTTATGAATATATCATTTTACATGACCATGTTTGTATTTTCCAAACATGAACAGAAATGTGCGTGTGTGCTTACGAATATATTACTGTACATGACCATGTTTGTATTTTCCAAACATGAACATGCATTTATGCATCCGTTATTTGTCATTAATCAAAAAAACAAACAAAAAAACAAAAAAACAACAACAAAAAAAACCAAGAACAAAACGAAATCACAATCCAGAAATGCAGTTTAATCCAGAAGACTTTCATTTTCATAACTGGGTAAGCATGTGGGTTTTTTTTCTATATCTTTAATCCAAATTTTGTGTTGACAAAGTATTTACAGAAAAAATGACTTTGTCGACACAAACACACACACACATAAACATACACACTCACACACATACAGAAAACCAAATCAGGGCCTTACAGATATATATATATATATTTTTTTATTAATTCTTTATATCTGATAGATTATTTGATTCATTTTATGGCATGATCTCTTTTAACTGTCCTGTGTTACTTATGTTTCAAATGCTATGTGTATGTTTCTGGGGGCGTTTGAGTGAATGCTTTTAGTGCTGTTGTAAAGTGCACAGAGCTTCAAGAATATGCACTATAGCAAGACGTCTTAACAGATAAGTAAGTAAATTCACTTTGAAAAAAAAACAAAAACCAAAAAAAAAAAGTGTACTTGTCAGGACGTCAGACCATCAAATGCCCCCCCCCCCCTCCCCCTCCCCCCCCCCTAAAAAAAACCAATCCACTTTGTTGACACGCGTGAGCCAAAGAACCCCACCTGGTCTCCAGGCAGACTGGGGTTGCCCGCAGGCTTGCGAGTTCTGGTGAGGTCCTGGCGGGCCAGGCTGGGGGCCGAGAAGAGCATGCGCAGACCCTGCGTCTTGAGGTAGGTGGAGAACCAGAAGGCTGCGTCGTCCCCGCAGTCCATGCCCTCAAATCTCTCGCTCCACACCCTCATCAACACACACCACACTTCTTTCTTAATCTAAATCAACTCCTTCAACTTCACCTGCAATAGCTATATCTTTAGTGTACTGTGATGTATGTGACTGGCTTTAGGCGTTAGGAGTGGTATATTGTGATACTTATATATATATTTTTTAAAGTATTGTGATTTTGAGATTAACTTTAAGTAAAGTGATATGGGATTTAATTAAGTATTGTGACATGATATGTGCATTACTTAGGTATTGTGATATATATATAATATGTATGATGAATGTTTATGTAGTGTGTGATGAATTCATGTGCGTATGTGAACATAAGGTAGCATCCAAGTGTTCACCTGGATGTCTGTACAGGGTTTGTGCATATAAGTTTCGCATTTTAGAGTTGAAATGCATGTTTTGAACGATGGATTGTACACTGTACAGGGCAACTGAGCATGTTTTACATGGAATGGAGCTTTAAGAATTAAAGTATTTTTTGTCATTTTTTGTAAATTTTTCATCACAGTGTTTTCATGCATGTTTTAAACATCGATTTATACTTTTTTAAATCACAAATTGAGCATGTTTTATATGAAAAGGTGCTTTATATAAATGAAAGTGTCATTATCATTATTGCAAGTTTTTCATTACAGTGTTTAAATGAATGTTTCAAATGTCGTTTATAAAAATACATTGTACATCGCATCTGAGCATGTTGTACAGGGAAAGACACCATATGAAAGTATCATTATTATCATAAGTTTTTTCAGTGCAGTAATTTCATGCATGTTTTAAACACTGGATTTTACACTGTATAGCAAAACTGAACACGTTTTCCAAGGAAAGACGTTTTATCTGTATTTGTATTTCTTTTTATCACAACAGATTTCTCTGTGTGAAACACTGTCTTGTCTTCATCATGTTCATGTTATCTATGTTGTTCGTTCATATTTTCAAGCCTTGCAGAGAAAAATGAAATATTGATTGGAAATTAAAAAATAAAATAAAAATAAAATAAAATAAAAAATCAACATTATTACCTGCACTTGACGACCTTGGCGCGGTCAGTGGCAGGACACAGCGGTACCGTCAAGGTGGGCATGTCGGGAGCGTTGAGGACCAGCCCCTCCTCAAGCACCTCCACACTGATCAGCGCCATCTTGGGGAATTGCCGCTGGGTCACAAAGTCCCCGTTGGACCGGGCAGCCATCCAATGTCTGTTGCCATACACTGATCACTGGTCGCATCATATCTCCTTCTTCGTTCATGGGCTGCAACTCCCACGTTCACTCGTATGTACATGAGTGGGCTTTTACTTACGTGTATGACCGTTTTTACCCCGCCATGTAGGCAGCCATATTCTGTTTTCAGGGGTGTGCATGCTGGGTATGTTCTTGTTTCCGTTACCCACCAAACGCTGACATGGATTACAGGATCTTAAATGTGCGTATTTAATCTTCTGCTTGCGTATACACACGAAGGGGATTCAGGCACAAGCAGGTCTGCACATATGTTGACCTGGGAGATCGGAAAAATCTCCACTCTTTACCCACCAAGTGCTGTTGCCTAAATTCGAACCCCAGACCCTCAGACTCGGCTATTGCGCCTGTCAAATCAAATCAAATCATAGCGTTTATAGCCTCGCCAACCACTGAGGCCATCTCAAGCCGAGTCAAGGCTATCACTACGTCAGCATAGATGTACTTCAAGTCAAGCATAAAAAAAGTACAATAATGAAAACTAATCACCGCTTCAATCTTTTCACGGATGACTGATCGATCCATCGATTGTAACGACTTTCTGCACATTTTTGTTTTTAGTGATCTAAGTGACCATGTCTCATTTACTTTACATGACCATAAAGCGAGAAGCCATGTGCAGCACGTACTTGGTGTACTGAAAAGGAACTTGTGGCAACAAAAGTGTTGTCCTCTGGCAAAATTCTGTAGATCAAAATCCACTCTCATGGGTACAAAAACATATCTGCATGCACTCACGGCCTGAATGGCATGTTGGATTATGTTGCTGCTGTCAGGCATTTACCTAGCAGTTGTGCTGTGGCATATGTAGACTGACACCTCCTTGAGAAATTACAAGGTTTTTTTTTTATATATATATATAAAGGATGAGTGTATATGGATTTGTACCAAGGCAGGGATGCCTCCTTGAGAAATCAAAATGAAGAAATCAATCTAATGGAACTAACCTTAACCCACTGAATGCTGCTGGTAAATATGATTGCCAGTGAAGGGCTATCACCTCACGAAGAAAAGACTGACTTTACTGTTCAGGTTGTATTGTATGTCCCCACTCTTCCTCTCAGGATTGCACAACATAATGAACATGATCAGCAAAATATATGACATTATTGGTACATGTACAAAAAGCAGCAATCATACTTCAAACCTATCCCACACTGCCATCTCATTTCACCTGGGTAAAGCAGCCATGGTGTTAATCTTCTTTCATATTGGTAAGAATTACTGCCACACAGAGGAGGTAACCTACTTGGGGAGGTTATCAGCTGTAGCTACTTTCGTTTTCTCTGCATAGGCGGGTAGTAGTTTGCACAGGACAGGAATCGGACCCCTGCTGGAGTCTGCACTAGTGGGTCACAGGTTAAGTATGTGTAATTAAATGCTGCATTATATTTCTTTACTGTACATCTTGGGCAGTCACTGTCGGTAACAAATTATGAAACACTCATTTCCTAATAAGTGATATTAAAATCAGCTTGTATACAGACCATCTACTAACATGGCTCTCTAGATATGTGAGAAAAAAAAGGAACAGACATATAGTTATCTACTTAATTTTCTCTATGTGTATGGCAATAAAGTGACTGGGAGAATAAACCACTATTGATTTTTATCTTTTACTGAGTCTATATATAAAGAATATCATTGTGGTAATCAAGCAATCATTCTACTTACCATTAAATCAAAATGGTCTCAAACGAAAACTTCACATTATCACCCAGAACTGAAATGGACTGTCCTAAATTGTGCTGCAGCAGCTGGCAACCTTGACATTTTTAAGTGCCAGAACCCACTTCACCAATTTTGATTATTTCATGACCAGTACTGACCACTAACCAAAGTGTGCAGCTTGCTTTGGATATATTGTGTTAACATCTTTCCACGGAGTACTTTCTTTGCAATATTTGTACTTTTTCACTGGTTTTGACCGCTACTCAAAAGTATATGCAACAAATACAGATCTGGGGCAACATGGTCATGGGAGACTGTGACTGAACCTGGGGAACACAGACCTGGAGGAAAATAAACCCACCATAATAGTTCTGGGGAACAGACCTGGGTGGACACAGACACGGGGGGGGGGGGGGGCATAGATCTGGGGGAACATAGACCTGGGGGAATGTAGACCTTGGGGAACACAGACCAGGGGGAATTGAACTTATACCTGGGGGAACACAGACCCGAGGAAACATTGCCACTGTGGGTTGCAGGCCTGGAAAAATACTGTCCAATCAAAGGGGGTTCTTCTTCTTTCTTTTTCCCCTGACTACCGCCTTCAACTTTGTGAAGATTCTGTTGGCGGCCATAGTGGCCGTACTCCGTCTAGCCAATGATGCACCCCTCGCGTACACAAACACACGTTCACACGATAGCTGCTAGCATTAACTATGTATAAACAAATCACCTGTCTGTCGCTTCTCCGCACTTCAATCCCAGGCGTGTGGCAATGCTTTCTGTCACGGGAATCCCACGACACGATTTCACGGGGTAGCACTTCATCGCTGTCACGGTACCGACTTTCACCATCTTCTGTCGCCTGTTCTTTCGTGCCAATGCTGCAAAAACCATCTTTACTATCGCTCCTGTCACCAAAACTCCAAAAATAACATATTCTCTGGGAAGGTCTGGCATTTTTTCTTCGTTTTTAACTCAAAGCAAAATATGCTTTTGCCGAGTTGCAGAGTTTTACCGAATGAAACTTGATTTGAAATTAAGCGCTGATATGCGTTCTTCGCACAGCAACTCAGTATGGATTCTGACGGCAAGCGGGTGACATCAAACAGCATCGGTACAATCAGCTAAACTGCCATGACAAATAGTATGACATATGCGCGGCATCGAAATACCATCTGCCTCAGTGTAATCTGACACGACCGCTCGAGGTCGATGTTCACTTATCTTGCGCCCAAGCCAGCGAGGTGACGACCCAGATGATAGCAGAGAACCTAGAATACAAGGACGTTCAGCTAGCCAATGAATTGTCAAATGCATTTTGCACGTGCGCTCCCTGCCTTCCCGTGCTTGCTTGCTTTTTTTTTTTTTTTTTAAACCGGAACGGATTTTCACACCGGAAGATGTCAACTTTATACGAAAGACAAAACAAGCTTTCATTTGTTAGGATGCTCCCCCCTTTCATCACACACACACACACACACACACACACAAATGCGCGGGCGCGCGCTCGTACACACACACACACTTCAGTATCGTTAAAATGATGTTCGCTGTATTTAACATTGCCCCTGCTGCTGTTCTGTTTGTCTGTCTTCCTGTTGTTTCCTCATGTGATGTTTTCCAACCTACATTAGTATGGTTTTTTGTATATATATATATATATATATATATACACACACACGCACACATATATATATGCATATATATATGTATGGGTTATTATATATACACGCTTTTATGTACACCTATAGCTTTTTTCACATGTATGCATGCATGCATGCATGTGTGTGTGTGTGTGTGTGTGTGTGTGTGTGTATTTGGCCTTGATGTGCCTACTCTAATTCCCTAGTGGAAAAAAATCGTTTGTTTCACATGCACAAATGTAACAAAAGAGATTTTGGCAACTTTACTCCCAGTGCAGAGAAACAGAGAATGAGTGTGCCTGTGTGTGGGTATGCGTATGCATTTGCCTGTATATTGTACCAGGAGCATAATAAACAGAATGTGGCACTTAATAACAACTGAATCAATGTAATAATCTGCCGTAATGTGGACCTTGAACTCTGCTAATTATATTTCACATTATAAGGAGAAACTGAATCTGGATGAATGAGTTTTCGTGGACCCTGACAATGCTAATGAACAGCTGCTTTCAGTTTGCAGTAACCCCCCCACCCACCCCCACCCCTACACACACACACACAATTGTGACTACTCTAAAGTGATTTCCCAAACTGCCATATATGTGTGTAAATCGGTTTTCAGTACATACCAGTTTTACTGCAGAAGAATGTGGCTGAATGGTTAAGAGATTCATCTGTTCATAGTGTTCGTGGGGGGTCTGTGTTTGAATTCTGGTCTCGCCCTTTCTTCCCAGTTTGGAAAATCAAATGGAGAGTCTAGGCATTCAGATGAAATAAGAAACTGAAGGCCTGTGTGCAGCATGTACCTGGCACACTGAAAAACCCATGGCAATTTCTTGTCCTCTGGCAAAATTCTGGAGAAGAAAACCCTATTGGATAGGTACACAGTTATATGTGGTGTGTCCATCGAGATCGATGATGACCATCGTTGTCAGCTGGGGGATGGGGGGAGGGTGGTGGTGGGGGGGGGTGGGGGGGGGGATGCTCATGAATCTATCTGTGAGTGCACAGATGGCTGAATAGTCCAATCTGCGCACGAAATGTTCGCTGACAGTTGGGGCAGACAAAGACAGGCATATCATTGTCAGTTATATATGCTTTCACTGAAGGCAAGACTAGCGTGTTGGGTTAGGCTACTGGTCAAGCATCTGCCTGTGGTGCAACATATATGGATTTATCCAAACACAGTGATGTCTCCTTAAGAAACCAACTGAAACTTGGGTACGTACCACTTTTACCTCTTACCTCCTCAAAAGAAACTATTTTAGTTGAAGGCATCATGTAAGACGATGTAGTCAGGTGTAGTGGAGTTTTTACAATTTCAGCAGCAGTTCATATAATAATATAGTTGTTGTTTTTTGTATGTGGCCTCAGTTGCATGCAGGTCATGGAGCATCCGCTTAAAAAAAAAAAAAAAAAAAAAATTGTGCTTTTCATGCCTTCTTCATTGCCCCCCCACCCCAATTTTTTTCCCAAATATTTTTTCATGAATCCTCATTTTCAGTAGTAACATAGCACCTCATCAAATATGGTTGTGAGATAGGTGACCAAATCACTATAAGAAATATGTAGTGAATTCATTGAAGAAATAAATCAATTCATCAGTTCATATGTAAGTAACTGTAAAACTGCCTTTGCCAAATTTTAATTTTCCTTTGTAAAACAAATGCGAGATCTTTGTGTAAAATTCGCGAAAGTATGAATTTTCAAAAACAATACTTTTACTTATTTATTACTGAAAGATAAAGTTTGCTAATAATGAGTATATGTGATATTGTGCAATGATGAAGTAGTGATTTCTTTGTGTGTTTGTGATTAAACTTTAGAGATTTGTATGCTGAATAATATAGTTGTGTTTCAGATGGAAGCATGGCAACTTGAAAATTTAATTGATTGAATCTTGATGTATTTCATGTGTAATTAAATGAAAGTTTTTGTGATGTTTAGAATGTATAGTGTTGAGGGAAAAAATATCAATGAATATACGGTTATGAAAACAGAATTTTCATGCTGCAAGATGGTAAATCATTCAGCCAGAACTACTGGTAAGTGTCACTGTGCAGGCAAATGATCAGATTCTACAGGTTTTACTGGCATGATTTGTGTTGCATCATCAAGTACATATCATTTTGTTGTTGTTGAAGTGAGGTGGGGAAATGTATAGGGAATTCATGTACATTTTCATCCTGTTTTCTTCAGGAATATCCTGTACAAATAAGAGTTGGATGGTCTTTTAACTGATACCAGTAATGAGAGATCTGTGGCACAGGTTATATCCAGTGGCCAAAAATACATTTATTTGGTGATGAGCAGAGAATGTGAAATGTGGCTGAGTGACACGTGGATTTTATATATTTTTTCAAGAATGTTTTTCAAGAGGCATGTCAGACTGTAAAATGTGGCTGATTAATACATTAATTTTTAATTGTATCAAACTGTTTTTTTTTTTTTTTGAAAGACAGGTTTGTGTTTGACATATAACATGAAAGCTGAAGATGACACCATTTTAAATCCTGGAAGCAAAAATGGAGACAGTATCCGTCAGCTGTGGCATTTCCAAATTCAGCTGTATCTTTGTGAGAAACTGTGAGTCAGTTGATGTAAGTTTACTTCATCAGGCTGGGGACATGTCCAGGAGAGTTTCCCCTGGAAAGTCCTGAGGGCCAGCGAAAACAAAATCAGTGAATTTTCAAAGGTTTTGAAACTAAAACATAAATTCACAGAAATGGACTTGAACAGACTGGATGAAAATAAAAAGTACTCATCAGTTTTTTTTCCCCCACTGAAATCAACTGCTTTTCCACTGAAAATAGCAGATCCTCTGAGAGTTCCCCAGCCTGCCGGGCTGTGGAATCGGCCAGGAGAGTTTCCTATGAAAATCGGCGGGCACAACAGCCGAGTGGTTAAAGTGTAGGACTGTCAATCTGAGGGTCCCGGGTTCGAATCACGGTGACGGCGCCTGGTGGGTAAAGGGTGGAGATTTTTACGATCTCCCAGGTCAACACATGTGCAGACCTGCTAGTGCCTGAACCCCCTTCGTGTGTATATGCAAGCAGAAAATCAAATACGCACATTAAAGATCCTGTAATCCATGTCAGCGTTCGGTGGGTTATGGAAACAAGAACATACCCAGCATGCACACCCCCGAAAACGGAGTATGGCTGCCTACATGGCCGGGTAAAAACGGTCATACACGTAAAAGCCCACTTGTGTGCATACGAGTGAACGCAGAAGAAGAAGAAGAAGGCCAGGGGCCCAGGGGCTGCCTTAGGCACCTGGTGGGGTGCAAGGGCACCACCCTGTTGGGGGGTCCGAAAACGAAATTTGTGATTTTGAAATGGTTTTGGGGGCAGGTTTGTAGTAGTATAGTGGTAGTTGAAAAACTGGAGTCAAAAAGAAAAACTGAACCGGGCTTGAAACGGACTGAACGAAAATAAAACACACTTGTCCATTTTTTTTTCCTCCTCTGAAATCAACTGCTCTTCTGCTGAAAATAGCAGATCTGCTGAGAGTTCCCTAACCGGGTCGCCGGAGAGGGTGCAGGAGGTGGTGGAGGTCTGGAGTCGACCGGAGGAAGCGAAGGAAGTGGGGAAGGCGTCGGGTTGGCGCTGTTGAGAGGGCCAGAAATAGAGGGCCCAGAGTGACCGCGAATCGATTTCGATCGCGCCTTAATTTTAGCCCGATATCCCAATCGAACCATATAATTATGTGACCTGGTTCGAGACAAAATTTGACAAAAAACAAGAACGCCAGAGAATCGACAGACAGACAGAAAATACGAAAAAACTTAGTCGTATGGAGAGCACAGGAACAGGAGTCATAATGGCTGCCGGAAAAAGAGGGCACTAGCCAGCGGGACAAAGGGGAGGTTACCTACTTCCGGGAGGTTATCGGCCGTAGTTTCATTTTCTCCGCATAGGCGGATAGTAGTTTGCACAGGCAGGAATGTCAGACCCCTGCCGGAGTCTGCACTAGTTGGGTCATGGTTAAGTATGTGTAATTAAAACACACTTGTCCATTTTTTTTTTCCTCCTCTGAAATCAACTGCTCTTCTGCTGAAAATAGCGGATCTGCTGAGAGTTCCCTAACCGGATCTTCTGTTAAACATAGCTTTTGTGGGCTGAAAAAAAACAAAACAAACTTTTTCTTCGCATTCCACGATTATTTGCTGTGTATTGTTTCGTTGCAGGTGTGTAGAGCCCATTATAAGGTGAGGGTGAGTTTTTGCAGGTGGCAAATAATAAAATATATAATTATTATTATTATCATAAGGCAGGTTGCGATGAATTGGGATGAGAAACATTCTATCTGAAACAAGAATCTGTCAACAGATTGAAGAGTTCCACTCTTATACCGGCAAGTTTTTGAATGATATTACAGGACAAATAAAACAGCAAAAACAAACTAAAACGAAAGAACCAAAACCAACACCACCACCCAAATCCATTCACTATGCTTTTTTGTTTCAATTCAGTGACACACACACAGGCTCAAGTTTTGAATGCAGTTTATTATATATATATTTTTGTATTCTTGCTTTCGTTTCACATACACACGCCTTACTTTGGTCATATCATTCTTTTTTTCTCTCCAAGTCTGTTTTATCACACACACACACACACACATATATACCCATACACTGAATCGGACCAATCACCTTTCTTTTTGTACAATCTATGCACATACGTCAGACAGAAATTTGATATAAAAAAAAAAGAAAGAAAAAAAAAAGACGAAAAAATTATTTTCCCTTTAACTTTTTTTTAATTTTTTTTTTTTTTAAAGATGGGCACACTTCTATCGACACGAAACATAAACCACTTTCTTCATGTAACCATTTTTTCTTCTTTTTCAGTTTTTAAAAATTAAACTATAAACTACTTCAACAGTCTTGCCTAAAAAAAAAAGAAAAAAAAGAAAAAAAAAAAGTGTTCACAAATTCACAATGTGAAAACCCTGATCCACACAGACTGTAAGCAGATCATAGTACACAAATCATGTCCAGCTCAACACCAGTGAATGTTTTTTTTTTTCATTCATTCATGTCAGCAAAGTGTTGAACAAAAAAAAAAAAAAAAAAAAAAAAAAAAAAAAAGTTCCAATATAAACATGTAAGAAAGCCTTTAGTCTTTTGTCATCTCAGGATGTGAACAGAAAGGAAACGCACATGGTTCAGGGTTAAAAAAAAAAGAAGTCCCTCCCCCCCCCACCCAACCTCCTTTTGATCAGAATTAAAATCCAGCACAGATCCCTGTCACATTTCTGCCTATGATGATTTGCTGCTGAAAACGCAGTGGTGATATGCAAACCAGGGAAGAGCAGGTGGTGGTTATCTGAACAGACTGCGTCACATCTGAACCGCTTCCAGTCAAGTCTTCAACATGGACAAGGTAGTGATGATGATGATGTGATGATGATGATGCACAATTCAAAACCAATGCACACTTCTGATTAATTTAAAACGACAAAAAGCTGTTTCTCTGAGGTTTGACTTATCACTGCCATCTTCCATACAAGTTACCATGGACATAGTTACACACATAGCAGGGTAGTCACGTGCTATCGTAGCCCTAAGGGATGGCGGAATGTTCGCATTGTCAAATCTGCTTAAAAAAAAAGAAAAAAAAAAAAAGAAAAGGTCAAACACTTGGCAGTAGGATGAAGTTGATACAGTTGTGGTACAGACACAAATCAAAGAACACATTGACTACAAATGCACAGCTTCCCTAGGCGTCAACCACCAACACAGTTTCAACGTGGGTGATCGGCGATGTTTGCACATGAACAAACAAACAAAAAACAGGAGCCCTGGTTCCTGTCTCAGGTGTGTATGGCATCACTCCTACTGCGCTGGGTGTGCAGGAGCCGATTCAGGTGGTAGAGGATACAGACAGACTGTCACTTGGGGGGGTGGGGGTGGGGTTAGGATCCTATCCGGGGCCGCTTTGGTGATGGTGCTATGACGTCCTCATCTTCCTCCTCCTCCTCCTCTTCCGAGTCCTCGTCAGGGTAATCCACCAGGCCAATGAGTCCAGGCTGAAAAAAACATAACAGATTCAAACAACTCCCAACAAGTCCAAGCTGAAAAAACATAACAGATTCACACAACTTCCAGTAAGTCCAAGCTGAAAAAAACATAACAGATTCACAAAACTTCCAATCACTCCAAGCTGAAAAAAAACAAAACATAACAGATTCACACAACTTCCAATAAGTCCAGGCTGAAAAACAACAACAACAAAAAACCACAACAACAACAAAAAACAAAAAAACAACAACCAGATTCACACAACTTCCAAGTCCAAGCTGAAAAAAACAACAACAAACCATAACAGATTCACACAACTTCCAATAAGTCCAGGCTGAAAAAAACAAACAAACCAACAACAAAAAACCAATATAACAGATTCACACAACTTCCAGTAAGTCCAGGCTGAAAAACAAAAACAAAACAGATTCACACAATTTCCAATATGTCCAGGTTGGAAAAAAAGAAGAAGAAAGAAACAACAAAAAACCAAAATAACAGATTCACACAACTTCCAATATGTCCAGGCTGGAAAAAACCCCAAAAGATTCACTGAACTTCGTATGTCCTCTGCACACATGTCTTACCCTGAAACTTTGAGAATTGCTGCCTGAAGGGTGAAGAGGGCCGTATGTGCAAAACGACACGTCTTAATACATAGCAGTGAACATGGGAGTTACAACAAAGCCCACGAAGGATGAAGAATGCCCTGATCGTAACCCTCCCCCAACTGGCCTGGTACCCACCCATTCACACCTGGGGCGTGAAGGGAAAACGGGGAGTAAAGTGCCTGCCCAAGGGCACACCACCAGGACAAGACCAGGCTTCAAACCCTGACCATCGTGAAACACCGGATTACAAGTCCAGCACCTAACCAGATAAGATAAGATAAGAATAACTTTATTATCTCCAACTGGAGAAATTTGGTCAGGTGCATTATCACAACATAGACAAGTAAACAACATGGGGACCATAACTGTAAAAGTCAACAACAGCTTTTACAAATATTACGAAGATACAAATGTTAAAAATATCTTATACACCGTTTCATACATACGTCCACACACTGCAGGTAATAACTAGTATTCTTAATGTAAAAACAGAAAGAATAAGAAACATTATTTGAATATAATTATAAACATAGCCTACTATACTGCACACTGATTATAATAGACAGATAAGAATAAAGATATGTTACGGTAAACCGCAACCAGATAATCAGCACACACCCGCACCCACCCACCCCCCACCCACGCGGATTACCAGTTCTGCCATGATCCCTCCCTTCAACTTTTCCCTCGAATGGGTGGGCCAAAAGCAACCCAAAACTGCTAACTCCCAGAGGACTGTTGGCACTGTGGCCGCAACCGAGTGAGCTTGGGTACTGCTGTGTAGCAGGGATGTGAGCTGAACAGTGTAAAGTAACAGGACAGGACACCAGAGACTGGACAGCAACCCCCCTGCCCCTACCAGCCTCCATCTTCAGGAACATCTGACAATTTTCTTTAAGTCAAGGACTAAACCTGCACAGTGACTCAGTACACATATCAACCCTTGTTTCAGTCTTAACTGTGTGAAATGAACGGATGTTGATTTTTTTTTTTTTTAAAGTGCTTCAGAACACCTAAATCCATGAAAATCATACAACACAACATACATTAAAAAATGAAGCACCATAATTCCCTTGAGGACTTTTTGTCTGTCTCCTCTCTCTCTATATATATCTTAAAAGTGATTCAGTTTTAGCAGTCAACAAATCCCAGTGTTCTCCTGCAGTGTACCTTCTTTGTGACAGTGTTGGTTTGGTCGACAGGTTTGTGAGCAGCACTGCTGACGGAGGATGTCTGAGATGAGGTCCCCATCCGAGAGGCGGCTGCGCTGGGGATGGGAGAGTCAGGGCAGGCTGTGCCACCCAGGATGTTGGACAGTGGGGTGGTGGTGGTAGTGGTGGTGGTGGTACCCGACTTGAGGTTGATGTTGATGGGGCCCGGTTTGTGCAACAACCGCTGGGGAGAGTCCTTCAGGTCGGCCTGCTCTTTGGCTGAGACAGAAGCAAATGGGAGGTGATGTATGGTAGTTTTTAAGTAAAGTACCGTAAAGTTCGGTCTATAAGCCGCCACTTTTTACCCCTGCTTCAACCTCTGCGGCTTATTTGAGGATTTTAACGATCCCGGGAGTGTCAAGTTCTCGTCTATTCTTAGCTGCCCTTCAACTCACCAAAATCATCATTTCTGTCCATGAATTTTTGGATGAGCTTCAGGATAGTGAGCTAACTGTTCACGTTTTATAAATCAAATATGCACACATTAAAGCCTTCAGATCAGCATTCAGTTCTACTCTGCTAAGCGTACACCCTCATCATGCCGAAAACGCGATGTTATGCCTAGGATGCAGCCTTCAAATTGAAGGCGATCGACCTAGCAGACGACAGTGCAAGCAACGAACCAGCATGTTCATGAAGTGAAAGCGAGGTTGAAGTCAGTGACAAGATGGCAGAGGAAGCTGTGCTGGTTCTCTTCAACTCGGACACTGAAGACGAAGATTTTAGTGGGTTCAGTGAGCACGATGACGATGAATAAATGTGACTATCCCTAAATTAGGGATCTTATTTTCGTTGTGTTTATTTACTATTTTTTTGTGCCACTAGCAGTTTTTCGCTTGCTTTTCTTTGTGTTGTTTTCCGCTTGTGTTTATTTCATAACCTACAGTATCAACAGCTTTTCTGTAGTATCAGTATGAGTTCTGGTACCAGAAATAAGTGCGGCTTATAAGCCGGTGCGGCTTATGTATGTGTAAAATTCTATTTTTTCCAAAATTTAGTGGGTGCGGCTTATATACCAGTGCGCTCAATAGACTGAACTTTATGGTACATGGCTCATTTTATAAGGATATGAGAGTGACTGAAACCAATGCCCTGCTGTGGGCAAGGGTCTCATGAATAATTGTTTTTGCTATCTCAGGATCTGCCCCAATTGCTGTGAATGCATTCAATGCCAATAAAATTGTAGTGGTCTGCGTACAAACATCATCACAAACATGAAATGCTATACGCTCAAGACTTTGCAGGCATGAACTTTTAGTATGAAGTCACCAATCCAAAACTTTGATTCATTGGTTGTTTCATCGAGCCAGGCCCTGTCAGATTTGTGGCACTATCCTTTATCAATGTTCTCAACTCTAAGCGCAAAAAAAAAAAGAAAGAAAGAAAAAAAAAGAGACAACAATGATGATAAATAAGCAAATAAATATAAAATATGCAGACACAATTCACACACACACGAACACTTGTACAAGCACACACACACACACACACGCCCATATCCCCCACCTCCAACCCCCCACACATGTATACAAATATATTATGCACACCTGCATGTTCCAATATTCCGTTGTTCTCACAGTGTAGACATGCATACACACACATACCTCATCCTCTACTCACTCAAACACACACCTTATAAATATTATTATTATTAGTAGTAGTTGTAGTGATTTCATGTATTTATCTGTTATTTTATTTATTTATTTATTTTAATTTTAAAATTTTTTAAAAACTTTTTATAATCATTATTAATTTTTGTTGTTATTTTATTAAATTTTTTTTAACTTTTAAAATTTTATTAATTTTTGGGGGGTTATTTAATTAAATTAAATTAACTAATTTATTTTCTCAAGACCTAAGCGTGTTGGGTTATGCTGCTGGTCAGACATCTGCTTGGAAGATGTGGTGTAGCGTATATGGATTTGACCGAACGCAGTGACGCCTCCTTGAGCTACTGATACTATGTCCTCAATTCTGAACTCATGGCTGGAGATCCACAATGTTGTCTGCTGAACAATCAATTTCTCATACATAATGTCGACAAACCAAAGATTAGCCCAAGAATACAGCACACCCTGGTTGGACAAAAAAGATGAGTTTGTATTATACTCCATGTTTGGTGTTACATATACTTACCATGTCAAACTGATGCAAACTAGGCCTATCGGTTTGCTCTGCTTGGCCAAATTTCGCGCGGCTAACAGTAAAAAGACGAGCCGTCTTGCCCCGGTCCGCTCTCAGCCAATCAAACGCCTCTAAAAGCTATAAGCGCTGAATCATTCCTTTGGTCAATGCTCTCCACGCCATCTTGTCAGGTTTACGCTCTGTCTCGTCTTACGCATTTTTTGGCTATTAAGCATATTCATTTGGCCTTATTTTGCTGCGTGCGGCTTGTCTGTATTGTATTCTTACATTCTGTGCACTCGATTCGACTCGGCCCCAAAACTGGCAAGTTGGAGCAAAGATGACAAGAGTCCGCCAAGGGAACAAACTATGTCTCTTTTTTCACAAATGTTTACAGGCAAACACAAACAATCCAGGATTCATTTTCAAAATACTTAAACATGGAATTCTATCTTACAGGCAGAAGAAAAGTGAACCTTGGGGACGGGCTCAAGGGAAATGTGGGCTGTACAGAACTGACTGGCCCAAGCATGAGGACAGAGTACCAACCTGCCACTCACGTGAACAGATGCAATGAAAACACTCTACTATAACCATGGAAATTTTTAAAAATGAAACTGTTTTTGCATTCAAGAAAGAAAAATCCATATTTACTATCCCTCATTACTGATTCAGAGCTGCAAAAGCATGTGAAACCACAGGCATGCAAAAGCTTGGTCTCTGCACAAGATTCAGCGCAGTATAAATACTTTTATAATTATACAATCCACCTCCAGCAGTCATCTACAATCTTAATAATAACAACAAGAATAATGGGCATTTATACACTCTCTACCTTATCGGCACATGGACCCAGACTGCTAAAAATTAACATCAATAGAGGGGGGGAATGGCAACTAACATTTACAGAGATGCCAGCCCCTGCCAAGTGTTTGTAGGAACAATCAGGAAATCTGCTAGGAACATTTTGAATTTGGTAGGAACACTCGGACTCTGAGCCACATCATAACGAGCTGCTTGTTCCTTCCTTGCGGCGCTCCACAGCTTTATCCACTGGGCAAAGACACTGTTTTAGTGAGACGGGACTTCTTGTTCTCTCTTGCACGAGCAAAAATTAAATGACTGGTCCACACAATGCTGTTTCAATGCAAACACACACACGATTTGCTGAGCATCATCATGTGAGACCAAGGTTAATAGTGACCGCCCTGGTGTCATGATCGATAGGTCTAGAGCGTCTGGGTAATGTTACGACAGGAAAGCATGTGACCATGTTAAGTAGCTGAAAATGACGTCGGAACAAACTGAGATTGAGTGTAAGAAAATACGGCAAAATCGTAAGTGGAGTGATGGCCTAGAGGTAACGCGTCCGCCTTGGAAGCGAGAGAATCTGAGTGCGCTGGTTCGAATCATGGTTCAGCCGCCGATATTTTCTCCCCCTCCACTAGACCTTGAGTGGTGGTCTGGACGCTAGTCATTTGGATGAGACGATAAACCGAGGTCCCGTATGCAGCATGCATTTAGCGCACGTAAAAGAACCCACGGCAACAAAAGGGTTGTTCCTGGCAAAATTCTGTAGAAAAATCCACTTCGATAGGAAAAACAAATAAAACTACACGCAGGAAAAAAAAAAAAAAAAAAAAAAAAGGGGTGGCGCTGTAGTGTAGCGACGCGCTCTCCCTGGGGAGAGCAGCCCGAATTTCACACAGAGAAATCTGATGTGATAAAAAGAAATACAAATACAAATAACAGTTGGCATCTCTGAGTATGGGGTGGGGGAAAACGGCAACAAACATTTAACACCTCAGGGCACTATCATCAAGACTGAAAAACAAGACAAATGTGTCAGTGACAACATATGCACCTTTTTTGTGTTCCCAAATCTTGTGGATGTTGTCCAGGTCAGCGTCCAGCTTGTGTTTGAGGAGGTCAGACATGGGAGGCGACCCCTCCACATCCTCCGGCTCGTCCTCCTGGTCGAACCACAGCTCCTCCTCCTCCTCCAAGGTGCGGATGTCACGCCGGAACCGACTGTTGCGCAGGAACGACGCTGCATGTCTGATGGCCAGTGGTGACGAAAGAAAAAACAATGGGGAGATTTGAACTACATGGTTCTGTCATTTGTACTGTCAAATTTTGGATAGTTGAACTGTAAGCAAAATCCAGACATTTGTACTCTAAAGTTAATTAATTTGTACAGCAAAATTCAGACTCAGACATTTTGTACTGCCAATTTCAATAATTTGTAGTATTGTACTGCAAAATCTGTCACTTGTACTGCAAAATTCAGTAACTTGCACTGCAAAATTTAGATATTTGTACTGAAAAACACAAACAAAACCCCAGCACCCTTGTGCTCCAAAATTCAGGTATTTGTACTATAAAATACTGCAAAATTCAGATATTTGTACTACAAGTCATTTGTACTATAAAATACTGCAAAATACCATCATCTGTACAGCAAAATTCAGTTATTTGTACAGTCCATAAATACTGTAATAAATAACGTCTTTGTGCAAAATTATGTATGATGATAATGTGTTAGCAGCATTTCCTTCCACTCACAAAGTGATGTATCACAACCTGAAGCCAACTACAAAAAAAAAAAAAAACACACCAAAAAACAAACAAACCCCAAACCAACAACAAAAAACCCCCACAACTTTCTCCTTGAGTTTGAGTGTATGCACGCACATAAACTTATACTGTTTACAAACAGTTGGATACGGGCATTTCAGGCCCGGTCTCACACAGCTACACACGCAGTCACACACACACACAACACACACGCACAACACACACACACATCACACACAAAACACCACCCACACACACACAAAACACCACACCCACACACACACAACACAACACACCCTTCAATGTTCATCTTGTCCTTGAGGCGATCCTGCTGCTGGTCGTAGCGCAGCTTGAGGGTCTCAAACGTCTTGACGTACTTCACCCCTTCCAGCTCCTTCTGGAAGTTCTCCACCACGTGGGTGGACAGGGTCTTGATGTCCTCCTGCACACAACACACAAACCAAAGCTGTCTTCGGTGTTCACACCCCAGTCACAGAAAACCTTCAACAAGTTGCTCCAGTGACAAAGCATCCGTATCCTGATCTCTCTCCCCGAGCTGCTGGTACACTTGCGTGTGAACTTCTTCTTCTGTGTTCGTGGGCTGCAACTCCCACGTTCACTTGTATGCACACGAGTGGGCTTTTTACGTGTATGACCGTTTTTACCCTGCCATGTAGGCAGCCATACTCCTTTTTCAGGGGTGTGCATGCTGGGTATGTTCTTGTTTCCATAACCCACCGAACGTTGACATGGATTACAGGATCTTTAACGTGCGTGTTTGATCTTCTGCTTGCCGTATACACACGAAGGGGGTTCAGGCACTAGCAGGTCTGCACACAATGTTGACCTAGGAGATCGTAAAAATCTCCACCCTTCACCCACCAGGCGCCGTCACCGTGATTCAAACCCCGGACCCTCAGATTGACAGTCCAACGCTTTAACCACTCGGCTATTGCGCCCGTCTGTGTGTGTGAACAAATGCTGTACACAATGCTTTGTTAAAGTATTTTAGTGCTTCATAAATCTACTTTGAAAACAGCGAAAACAAAGCAAGGTTACACTTGGTCACAAACTTAACACTAAATCAGGTCAACTGTAAACCTTGAAGCTGGCACGAGCGGTGTAAAATGTGATGCACGAAGAAAGGCTAGTTTAACTCACTCGGGACGACAAGTTTTCTCCCTTGCTTTTCCCCACAGACGGCCCATTTGTAAGGGTTTGGAAAAAAATTACAAAAAATACAAAATACTGTGTAAGAAAATGAAACTTTCAGAACTGGTTTATTACGTGTTGAGCTATTACATATATAAAAAAAAAAAAATTTCTCATCTTATTTTTACAGTATTGCCATATGTAGAAAATACTGCCAATTTTTCAACCCGAATAACCATACCAATGCTCGCTTTCTGCATTTAATTCGCTTTCTTCTTCGTCATCATCCACCTCTTCAATGTCCGACCCTTCAGTTTGTAGCATTTCAAGTACTTCGGCAACCCTAAAACATTGCCGTCACTGCCTTATTCGCTTCACAACATTCTGAGAAGAGGCCGCTTTGCTAACAGGCTGGCATGCGAGCAGATAACTGGTCAGTGACTTTGTCAGCGTGTGTGCGAGACAGGCCACACATCCCAGACTAACCAATTATACTGTTCGATTGTGGAGTGACCCAGAATAGCGTACTCTGCTTGGCTAATCACAAAATCACGTGTACAGCGCATGATGGAATTTTACTTTCGGAGAATGCTATTCCATTCCTTCATCCGAAACCGAAAGAGTTAAAAACAATGTCTGAGAACAAAGAAATTTGTCTAAACTGTCAACAACCTCATAAACAACAACCCCATAAACACCATACATGTTTCTAGTGTGATTAATCTGCCACTCACCACTTTGATGAACTCAAACAGTTCAATCAGAGCCGAATTGAGCAGATTGTATCTGTCCCCATTGCGAAGAAACAGGCTGATTATTGGCTTGAAAAGATTGCCTTTGATGATGTAGCGATAGTAGTGTTCCTCCTTGAGACCAATGATCTTCCTCATGAATCGTAAGGCACCTGGAACAAGATTCAAATACTTTATTACTCAAGGATCAAGATTTCAGGCATTGCCTAGTCTTCCAATCTGTCCTTGTGACAACAATAATGATAAGACACAACAATAATAATGTTGGTAAACACTACTACTACTACTACTGATAATAACAAGACAATCCAAGCCTACGGCTGCAATTTAAGAACAGTGACTTCTGATTTCTGTGTGTGTGTGTGTTCAACTGCCTGCCTCATCTGCCCTCTCAGAAGTGAAACTGCCAATCTGTGACACACTTGCACGGCCAAGCACAAGGGGTACACAGGGAGCAAGTAATGTCAAACTGACATGAGGCCATCCTCAAGTGGAGACCGTGCAGTACTCATGTGGAAATTGGCGTTATGCGCTGCCGGTTTTCCATACATCACTCAAGACAAGCTGAAGAAGGAAATGGGTTCAATATTCCAACATGAGGGCAGGGGAACTATACACAACAACATGAGGCAGAGTGAGGGAGAAAGAGATAAAGAACAAGAAAAAGAGATAGAGAACGAGAGAAAGAGAGAGAGAGCGGGAGAGACAGAAAGACAGGGGGAGAGAGAAGCTAAAGTGGGAAATGGATTCAATATCTGAACGTGAGGGGAGGGGAACTACATACAACAGCAAAAGACAGAGAGTGAGGAGAAAGAGAGACTGAGAGAGAGAGAGAGAGAGAGAGAGAGAGAGAGAGAGAGAGAGAGAGAGAGAGAGAGAGAGAGAGAGAGAGAGAGAAAGAAAACGAGAGAGTGAGAGAGAGGGAGACAGAGAGAGAGAGAGAGAGACAGGGGGAGAGAGAAGTTGAAGAGGGAAATGGATTCAATATCTGAACATGAGGTGAGGGGAACTACACACAACCAAGAGAGTGAGGAGAAAGAGAGACAGACAGAGAGAGAGAGAGAGAGAGAGAGAGAGAGAGAGAGAGAGAGAGACAGACAGACAGACAGAGGGAACGACAGTCACATACACAAGACAGGGAGAGAACGCCAAAGCGCAGACAGTTAAGTTTCAAAGAGGTCTCTAAGCGTGTGCACTGATCCATGTAAGCTACACCCACATCCACTAAAGTGAAGACCCCCCCCCCCCCCCCAAAAAAAACAACAACAAAAAAACAAAAACAAAAACCAAAGAGCAACTGACAAAGGACGAGGAAGGCGTGTTTGGATCCCAGCAGCACAAGGACCCGCTTGAGGAGGTCCCTGTTGGTGATGTACTGCCGGATGTGGTAGGTGTGGTGCTCCACGCAGAACGACAGCAGCTCCAGGATCAAGCTCAACAGCTGGGCAGTTTGGTAGTCATCTGCACACACACAGGGCAGACACATGACACTGCTGCTCATGGTGAGCACAGCCACCAGAGGGGTTGCTGCCAAACACCACCTCCTTCAAAATGATCCTTGGATCTAAGGAACCTGCCATTACTACAACAGCCCAGTCGACCACACATGCAGAGATGTGAACCTCTGTCAAGTGTTTGTAGGAACGATCAGGAAATTTGGAAGGAACATTCTGAATTTGGTGGAAACACTCAGACTCTGAGCCACATTAGAAAACGTATATCTTATCTACTTGGGCTTACCTACAACATAGTGTAACTGCTACAATTAAACTGATTGGTCCACTGCTGTTTCAATGTAAACACGCACGCAGTTCGCTGGGCATCATCACGAGAGACCAAGGTTAGTAGTGACTGCCCTGGCCTCGTGATCGACAGGTCTAGAGCGTCTGGGTAATGTTACAACAGGAAAGTATACGACCATGCTATGTAGTTAAATGAACTTGTCGGAACAATTTTGATGTTGGCGTCACGTCAGAACAAACAGCAATCAAGCGCAACAAAACACAGCAAAGTTGTAACAGTTGGCATCTATGGACACTTAACATGGCTGCTCACGGTATGCACAGAGGGCAAGTTGCTAAGGACCTTCTTTAAAATGATCCTCACGTTTGAGTAACCTGCCACCACTACAAAATTGTCCAGCCGAGAGCACATGGCCATAACCGGACTGCTCAACTTAAATAGAAAATTGAACCATGTTAAATACAGAACCCTGTCACACATGAAAAACAACAACACCAAACCATTCTGTGGAGGTGGAAATAGACATTTTTGTAGCACAAAAATTATCTTCACTTTAATTGCCTGAACAGTTATCTACAATCGAAATAATCAGGGAAAAAAGAAGTCCAGATTCAGAATCTACATTCATTTTCCTTCACAAAATGTCAACTTTCTGTCTGTATCTCCAACAGTTTTTGTACTACTACTAAAAAAAAAAAAAAAATCATTCATCACCCCTGAATCCACAAAATTCCCAGGCAAAGGGAAAGAACTTCTTTTTAGACACAATTCTCTGGATTCAACTGGTTAAAGGTGGATGGATCAACAAGGCAGAAAACAAGAAAGGGAGAAACAACAGAAAAACAAGAGAGGCAAGGCCTTCAAGACTCACTTGTGATACACTTAAAAAAAAAAAAAATCCAAGCTTTTTATGTATTGAGTACAATTTCAAAATGTAATGTTTAAGATGAGAAAGATCAGTTTAAAGCAAATTAAATCCCCTAGCATTAATTACAGAGTAATTTCCCTTTTTTTTTTAACCTGCACCAAAACGTTTGCAAAATAAATAAAACTTCCATGCTTAGCAAAAGAAGTTCCTGTTTGAACAAAAAATGATAATAATGACTGATCTTGTTGTTGGGTCAGAATATCAGATCAAAATGCCAAGTTTAGAGAATACAAAAAATATAACAGTAAATGCAGTTTGCATATAATTAAGCTTCATTTTTAAAATTTTTTGGTGCCCATCCTAGAGGTGCAATATTGTTTTAAACAAGATGACTGGAAAGAACTGAATTTTTCCTATTTTTATGCCTAATTTGGTGACAAAGTATTTGCAGAGAAAATGTCAATGTTAACGTTTACCACGGACACACACACACACACAGACAACTGAACACCAGGTTAAAACATTGACTCACTTTGTTTACACAAGTGAGTCAAAAAGAAGGAAAAGACCAGAAACAAAGACAGCAACAGAAAAGAGGACGTTTCCTGCACAGAATTTCCAGAAAGTGGGGATTCTGTTCATACTGAGAGAGCCCTCAGCATCCCCATGGCCGAAGACACCACTTTTTAAATGCATGCGACATGGTGTGCGTGCATCATTTCTATATCAAACGCAGGCAACAGTATGCCTTCAATCTAATATTCAGCAATCACCTACAGTGAGCAACACAAAAAGAATGAATAAAGCTGGAAGTGGAGTGATGGCCTAGAGTTAACGCGTCCGCCTAGGAAGTGAGAGAATCCGAGCGCGCTGGTCGAATCACAGCTCAGCCGCCGATATTTTCTCCCCCTCCACTAGACCTTGAGTGGTGGTCTGGACGCTAGTCATTCGGATGAGACGATAAACCGAGGTCCGGTGTGCAGCACGCGCTTGGTGCACGTAATAGAACCCACGGCAACGGGGGGGAGGGGGGGTTGTTCCTGGCAAAATTCTGTAGAAAGGTCCACGTCAATAGGAAAAACAAATAAAACCGCACGCAGGAAAAAAAGAAAAAGAAAAAAAGGGTGGCGCTGTAGTACAGTGACGCGCTCTCCCTGGGGAGAGCAGCCCGAATTTCACACAGATAAATCTGTTGTGATAAAAAGAAATAGAAAATAATGATTCAGTCTGCCTTTCAAGCAGGGATAGAAAAAATAGGACATCTGCACAATAATTGATAATTATACATGTTATGTACCCCCACCCCCAAACAACCATTTACATGACATCTGCATAATAATCTATAATTACACATGTATTGCCCCGCCCCTCCCCCCACAGACAACCATCATACTAGAACAAACTGTGATCTCACCTCGACTGGGTTTCTCATCAGCAGTGTTGGCGAACAGTGGTGCAGTTAATACATGCATACTGTGCTTGTAGAAGAAAGTCAAGAACTCTGTTTTCTCAGATTTCTGAAACACGCCAGGAAGAAGAGATAAAAATAATGGTTTTGAAAAAAAAAAAAATAGAGGCACAACATGTAACGAGTATGATTTTCTTCATAAAAAATTCACAGCTTATGACGAATCACTGATAAACAAAGCCTATTTACACTGATTTAGTATCTTAATTTTTCCTGTCCATTTTCTGTGTGAAAAACTTTGTCGTTTAAAAAAACAAAGCATTCCTTACCATCGGTACTTTTCCATCTGTATTCCTGCATCTTTTGCAAACACTCTGATGGCAGACTGTGATTTTACATCAGTTGGCTCCATTAACAAATTAAAAAAAAAGAAAAAAAAAAAAAAAAAAAAAGAGGGTGAAATATAGCAACTGATAACTGGCTTCCATTCTTAAAAGACAACAACAAAAAGCAAAACAAAACAAACAAAAAGACAACACCCCCCCCCCCACCCAAGGATGTTAAAAGAAAACAAATAAAATTTGTTTTATGAAGTCAAAAGCAACCTTCTGAAGTAAACGCAGGAAGTGCTTAGCAGTTACTGTTCAAATATCTCGTGTCAAAATAATGAAACCAGTTTTCTATGAACACCGACAGGTTACAAAGTATTTTAACCCCCCCCCCCCCCCCCCCCCCTCTTCCATTTTAAACAATAACAAAAAAGCAGATTTCAACAAAGTCCATTCTGAACAACAAAGACTGAGAATGACGCACACACACAGTTATGCTGTAATTTCCTCTCTGTCATGGAACATGATTACAAGTCAGGTCGTTTATAATGACAAGGAGGAGGAATTTTGTTTAATGTCCCGTCACACATATCAGTGATTGGAGACATTTTGTTAAAGCATTTATGAATACATCTGAGTATTATCGGTTAGAAGGGGTGGGAGATGTGGATGAATGGAGGGTTGGGAGAAACTGGGCAAATGAGGGTAAAAATGTGGGTGAAATTTGGAAAACAACAACACAAAAACCCCTCTAAATACAGTTACAGGAAATTACTTAAAGGACTTCGTAAAAGAGAAGTCATTAAACTGACAAACGAAACAACTGATAATGAATGCAAAAAGTCAAAAACATTAACGTTCTCAGTCACTTGTGAAGACACACTTTCGTGTACATAAGGCTTCATCAAGCTACAGTGAAAAATTATATGCTCAATGCTCAGGTTACTAAAGCATATGCACTTGACATTAGAACAATATTTGGTCTGTAATGAATTTGATAATAGTCTGAGAGCTAAACTCAGAATGACAAGCTGACTGATCCCTCTGATGGAAGGACAGGTACGAGAGATGGCTTTCTCTTGTCTTCAATGACTCTCCGGCTGCTTGTCAACCCAAAATAGTAACACAGCATCTGATGGGCCTTCACCTTCTTTCTTCTTCTTCTGCGTTCACTCGTATGCACACGAGTGGGCTTTTACGTGTATGACCGTTTTTACCCCGCCATGTAGGCAGCCATACCCCGTTTTCGGAGGTGTGCATGCTGGGTATGTTCTTGCTTCCATAACCCACCGAACGCTGACATGGATTACAGGATCTTTAACGTGCGTATTTGATCTTCTGCTTGCATATACACACGAAGGGGGTTCAGGCACTAGCAGATCTGCACATATGCTGACCTGGGAGATCGTAAAAATCTCCACCCTTTACCCACCAGGCGCCGTCACCGTGATTCGAACCCAGGACCCTAAGACTGACTGTCCAACGCTTTCACCACTTGGCTATTGCGCCCGTCTGGGCCTTCACCAAAACTGCTGGCTTCTCCCACATAGAAGCGAAGACACATCAGTCGTTCCCAAGGAGAGAGAACAGGCCTCAAAACCAACACCGAGAAGAACGAATCCATGAGACTTGGCAATAAATAGCAGGCCCTATCCACCTGGAATGTGAGAACACTGGTGACAAGTTTGTCAACCCAGATAACTGAGATAGTGTTGGCTGCAAAGGAGGCACAGGTGAAGACAGGAAAAAGCACATTAACAAAGCTATGCAATCACCACCCTCTTGCTCACATGGAGACAGACCTCTCCAACCAGACATGAGACTGTTCAACAGAAATGTGAAGACTTTAGTGATACATGGATCAAAGACTTGGAGTCAATTGCTGACAAACTCCAGAACTTCATCAACTGATATCTAAGATGTGCTATGAGCGAAGGTGGCCAGAAAAAAATATAAAATCCCAGCCAACCAGAAAGAACCAAGCAGATTCCCATCAGCAAAGGAAATCAGGAAAAGGAAATGGAACAGGATCGGTCACACACCCTGCGCAATCCTCCCGACATCAGCAGAAAAGCACTGGAAAAGAACTTTTACATGAAACGGAAAGTGTGAAGACCAAGGCAAACATGGTGAAGCTGCACTGAGGATGAGATGAAGGGAGCCAGACGGACACCGATCTGTCTGAGGAGAAAGATCTGAATGGAGCCCATGGGAGAATAATTGTTGTGGCCCAGTGTTCCTCAAGGACTCCAAGGGAATAAGCTCAAATTAACTCTCTCCGGACGACAGAATGCATGAGCACTCCTACATAAAATGTATTTGGATTCGGACGATGGAATATGGAATGGAATAGCATTTTCCAAAAATAAAAATCCATCATGTGCTGTACACGTGATTTTGTGATTAGCCAAGCAGAGTGCGCTATTCTAGGTCTATGGTATGATTGGCCAGGCTGTAATGTGTGGCCTGTCTTGCACATACGCTGACAAAGTCACTGACCGGTCGCCTGCCAGCCTGTTAGCGAAGTGGCGTTTGAAGCGGGTTCTCCTCAAAATGTTGCGGAGTGAACAAGGCAATGTCTTAAGAGTTGCTGAAGTACTTGAAATGTTACAAACTGAAGGGTTGGACATCGAAGAGGTAGATGACGACGAAGAAGAAAGTGAATTAAGTGCAGAAAGTGAGCATGGGTATGGTGATTCAGGGTGAAAAATTGGCATTATTTTCTACATAATGGCAAAAAAGAAATTTGATTTTTTTAAATATGTAATAGCTCAACACGTAATAAACCAGGTCTGACTGAAAGTTTCATTTTCTTACTCTGTATTTTGTATCTTTTTGCATTCCCCCCCCCAAACCATTACAAATGGGCCGTCTGTGGGAAAAGCAAGGGACAAAACTTGCCATCCCAAGTGAGTAAAGTGAATATAATACTATATTAGCTAACGAGACAGAGACAAGACTGTAGGAAAGTCTTGAAAGTTACCCCCCTCAAAAAGGAAAAATGGAAGAAAAACACAGCAAACATTTCAACAGGCCCATAGTCTAGAATTCAAAAGACTGAAAAAAAGGGGGGGATTATTTCCATTTCTGTACAATTCTATCCTGTGTCTTACAGAAATAACAAAAGAATAAGTTGCACATTACACTGGCAGTGGCAAGCATGTTTTCTGGATCCAGCAACAGGCGCAGGATTCCCATCAACTGCATGGCACCCCCCAGTTCTGTGCAAACCCGAACAATACATGTATATTGATCTACGTACTGAGACAACAGTTCTTTATCAAGTGTGTGTGTGTGTGTGTGTGTGTGTGTGTGTGTGTGTGTGTGTGTGTGTGTGTGTGTGTGTGTGTGTGTATATGTGTGTGTGTGTGTGTACATGTGGTATGCATGCATGCTTGAGTGTGCACACGTATGTGTAAACGAGTGTGAGCAGTTGGAAGGTCTGTATGTGTAAATGCTGACAAAACAAAAGAAAACAGTCCATTTCAAACTTAAATGTCGACACATTAATCACACATACAGTTCAGGACTGTGTACTACACATACACATCTGTTTCTAGCTCCAGTCCTCACAGATGGGCAGCTAGGCACACACACAATCAAGCCTCAACAAATGATGGAAATCAAACAGGAAAACTGTAAATGAATAACTGATAAACCCTGTGGATAAATGATGGAATTAAGAAAATAACAAAGAAAAGACAACAGCAATATATACATTGAATGTTTCAGAACTGACAAAACATAACTATAAAAAAAAAATTATTATTTTTTTTATAATACAAATTACAGCTGATAATATTACCAAGGAGAAAGAGACGGAGAGATACCGAGACTTAGCCTTGAAGTTGCATAGGACAAATGTTACACAACTTACTAGCGAGGAAATAAATATCACATTTTTTTTGGCATGTTTCACATGTCATGTGAACCTTCCACTTGAGATCCAGTCAACAATAATCGCCTTTTGTTAACAATGTCAATGTATTTATGATATGAGAGAGAATGACATACGCTTAACTTTTCATTGTGAAAATTACTTTGTTGGTGATCTAAATTCAAATGCTATAATTTGTCTTGCTTCGTGAAAAAACACCCCCCCTCCCCCCCTGAAATTCATGAAATCAATCAAACAATTTAATATTCTTCTTTGATCATGGACTGCCACTCCTAAGTTCAATTGTATATATACATGAATGGGCTTTTACGTGTATGACCGTTTTTCATCCCCACCATACAGGCAGCCATACTCTGTTTTTGGGGGTGGTGCATGCTGGGTATGTTCTTGTTTCCATAACCCAGCGAACACCGACGTGGATTATGCCATCTTTAACTTTTGTATCTTGATCTTCTGCATGGAGATGGAAAACTCTTCACCCTTTACCCACCAGGCACTATGACCAGGATTTGAACCCGGGACCCCACAATGACACAATCCCACAAAGTATACTTTGCAAACTGTGTGTGTGTGTGTGTGTGTGTGTGTGTGTGTGTGTGAGAGAGAGAGAGAGAGAGAGAGAGAGAGAGAGAGAGAGAGAGAGAGAGAGAGAGAGCGCGAGCATACCTGGGTCAGCATCGTTGACCATCTGTTCAATGACTAGGTTGATCAAGATGTCCTCCTATTGAAAACATAGTCAAATAAAAAATATATATATAAAAATACTGCCCATCAATGCACTCACAAACACGCATAAAGCAGCCATCTTTCACACACACACACACACGCACATACAAAGGTATTCAGAAACTCACAACAACTGCAGCCACAATGAAGTCTCCCGTCAGACCGATGGACAAGTAGGCAGACAGGCTTATCTGTTGGTGTGTGGAGAAGAGGCTGATTCTGGATGCGCAGCACTTCCTACAGGTGTTGCAAGGGAAAACGTCTCCAGAAGTTGAGCCCTGCTTCCTTTGCCCACGCTTCTCCTTAATGGCCAGTGTTCTCTTGTTTTCAAACATCTTTATGCCACTAGAGCACAGCATCCAGCGAGAGCGGCCAAGGGCATCAGTTTCCCAGGAAGTGATTTCTATGTCACAGGTTTCTATGTCACAGGCTTTGAGGTTTGTCTTCAAGGTGTCCTTGAAGTGCTTGCAGGGTCTTCGAAGTTCACAGTGGCCTTCCTTCAGTTGGGCCATACAAGAGCATCTTCAAGATCCTGCTGTCTGTCATGCGGACAACATGTCCTGTCCAGAGTAGCTGGCACTGAATCAGCAGGCTTTCAATGCTGGGCAGGCCGCTCCTCTCTAGGACCTGGAGGTTGGAGACCCTCTCTTGCCAGTTTATGCCGAGATCTTTCGTAGGCATCTCTGGTGAAACTGCTCAAGTTCTTGATTGTGACGGTGGTACGTCGTCCATGTTTCACAGCAGTACAACAAGGTGGACAGCACAACAGCTCTGTAGGTTTTGATTTTGGTGCTCAGCCTGATGCCTTTGTTGTTCCACAGCCTGTTGTTGAGTCTGCCAAAGGCGGAGCTGGCCTTGGCGCATCACTTCTGCATCAAGGGCTCCATTGCTGCACAGGGTACTGCCGAAGTAGCAAAACTTGTCGACTGACTTGATCTCTGTGTCATTGATCTTGATTGCAGGTAGGGGTCAGGCACTGGCGTTCTGTGAGCTAGCCGGTTGGTACATGGAGTCGGTCTTGCTGAGGCTGATGGTGAGTCCAAAGCACCTGCAGGAGGTTGAGAACCTGTCCATAATGAACTGCATGTCCTCATGGGTGTGTGCAGCAAGTGCCCAGTCATCAGCGAAAAGGAACTTTCTCAACAGTGCCTCAAACAGCCTGGACCTGGCGTGGAGTCGCGACAAGTTGAAAAGTGCCATCTGTGTGAAACTGGATGTAGATGCCCCGGTCACAGTCTTGGAAGCCACAGGAAAGCAAGAAAAAACACACAAAAAGTTAACTGTCAAGGAAGATCACTGGTACCTGAGCTACCATGATTGCCTCCCTTAAATTTCTGACCCTGATAAATTCAGATGAAATTTCTGATGTATTGTTTTCTTGGCTTTTCCTATTCAATATTTAACCAACTATATTCAAAGGTGACCAAGAAAAAAAAAGAAAAAAAAGAAAGAACAACAAAAAAAACAAAACAACAACAAAACAACCAACCCCGCCCCCATCTATCCTGTTTAAAAAAAGTGTACAGCAGAAGCCTGTATTTGTGTTTGTGGAATACTTTGAAAGGGAAGGGAAGAATCCTTCCCCCCAACCCCCCCCCCTTTTTTTTTTCTTTGAGAAAGTACCAGTTTTTGACAGCTTTTCTTCCACACATTTGTCTGCTGGTAAAACTGCATGCAGTAATGGCAACATATCTAGAGAAGAAAAAAAAATATGGGTGGGTCCTCCCCCCCCCTCCCAAACTTACATCCATACTCGCTTCCTCCTGAGTCTGCGTTTCTTGCACAATGAACTCTCGCACCATGGACGGACTGAACTCCACAATATAGGAAAATATGTCAATAGCTGCAGACCGGATTTTGTCATCATCCAGACCCTGCCCAAAACAACAGCAACACAGCTGCCTTGAGATGCACACACACAAAGAAAAAACAAGACAGTGATGCAGACAGAAAAAAAAAGAGCTATCAAACAATTCTGTAACAATTCTCTGATGACTACCAGATAGCTGACAGTACAAAAACAAAATGACAGATATATATATAGAGAAAACTAAAAAAAGAAGAAGAAGAAGAAGAAGAAGAAGAAGAAAACAAAACAAAACACCGAACTAAAAGGAAATAAGTGACACTGAGTGTGACTGACATTTCCTCTTTTCCTTTCAATCTAAAATAACTTCTTTTTTTAATTTATTTATTATATAACAATTTAAAAATAAAATCAAATCTATTCAAACATAAAAAAAAAAAAAAAAAAAAAAATCATGCAAATGTGTTGTCAGGTTCTGATTTCGTTATGTAAGTGTGTGCAGTCGTGCAGTCCCAAACACTGATCCATAAGGTCTGTAAATAATGCATGCCTCAACCACACTGCTGACCAGCTGGGGAATAAGTTTACTGACATACATTGATAAGTCATTTTTCAAAGTAAACACAAGCACACAATATATTCCATTAACTTATTGAGAGAGAGAGAGAGAGAGAGAGAGAGAGAGAGAGAGAGAGAGAGAGAGAGAGAATACTACTTACTAGTGACCCTTACCAAATAGATACCCCAAATCATTCAAAGAACAAATCAGTGGGCATGCTACAAATCAATCATAGCAACAGAATAAGAGTTGGGATGCAAGCACTTACCAAAATAATTTCAATTGTGGACAAGATGCCAAGATTTGATAATGTCTGAAACATAAAACAAACACCCCACCCCAAAAGTTTTAACAACCAAAAGACACACCGTAAACAAAGAAGACAATTCATTAGCAAAAAAATCTTTTCCATCTCATTCTCATTTCTACTGAGAAAGTTCTTAAATTGACAAAGCCTTGGAACCCCCCCCCCCCTCCCCCTGAAAAAACAAAACAACAAACAACAGCAAAACTAGTACAGACAAAAAAACGAAAGCAAAGTCACATTTACAATCTGGCATTCTTCTTCTTTTTTCTCCAAATATTTGAATTATAATTTCACATTCTGACAGACAAAAAGACATGTATTCTAATTATCACTTATGACAAAGTCTGCGGATAGAGAAATTGAACATGATCAGAAGAGGAGGAAAACATAACTGGTTATTGAAAAAAAAAAGGCTGTCAACAGTATACATTAAAAAAAACAAGTAAAAGCAAAATGCAAATTGAGAAACTGAGAAAAGCCAGACAGATGGTGGGTTGCCATTCACACGATGTAGTAAAATACTGGATAACGAAATGAATGTATATTCTTTTCTTTAAAACTTATTATATCATGTACATCATTATATAACATTATAATATGATTATACCTGGTTATTGAGAAAACAACATAAAAATAAACAAACTGCATATAATCAGAGTCAAAATGACATTTCACAAAATAATGCAGTCAGCAAGACCCAATGTGAACAACACACACAAAACAACAACAAAAATAAAAAACAACAACCCAAGAACATGTAAACAGTGACACAAATGTTGCAAAAACAGGAAAAGCTCACTTTGAAGAAGTTCTCTCTGCTAGGCTGCTGCAATGTTTGTGAGAAGGTGCAGAACTCCTTTAGGAACATGACGAGATCTCTGCGGTGGTCATCATCCGTCTCATCGTCCGTAAGTTGAGCGAATAATGTGGTCAAGAACTTGACGTCTTCCTGCATTGACAGGTAAAAGCTCACGTTGTCACTCCTGCTCATATATATGTAATATACACAGAAACCTTAAAAAACAAAAAAAACAAAAGGTACCTGGTTAAATTTTTGAGGTTATAGTAGTTTTTTTGTGTGCATTAGACTTCTAAAAATGTTAAAACCAATAAAGCCTTCCCAACAGAATGTGAAGTGAGTAAACTATAACTGTTTTTCATTTTTGTATGACAATCTTAAGATTCAGGCTTGTATTATTACAATCTTATATAAAAGTTAAAAAAACAAACAAACAAAAAACAATACTTCAAATTAAATCCCAATGAATTAGTAATTACTAAATCACTAATTTTGTGAGCATGAAGATGGTATGTACTAATGTAGCTCATTTTTGATGCACAATGTACAATGTAGTGATACTGCCATTCAAAGCACAAAGTATTTTATTCAAACATAACTAACTAAATAAATTGACGTTTGCTGGATCAGGAGCATGGAATCACTCAGTGTAAAGTAACTTTTTAGCATGCCACGTGAGAACCATTAAAATGTGTGTACCAAAATACACTTTTTGCATAATAAATATAAACATTTTCAAGGTAATATACTGAGAAACAGGCACAAAATTTACAAACTTTGAAGACCTAACTGGACTCGACTTCTAAACTCAAGGTATGCTGAAGACTGCTTATGAATATGAGTCTCTCTAAAATCGAACACTTGTGTATAACCTTAATAATCAGATGTTTAGATTCAGAGTAAGGATGATCAGTTTCAATCAATACTTACTCAGAATGATCATGATGTTACTTATGGCAGAGTCCAATTTCCTAAGTACATATTTATTATTTCCTAATAACTTCAAAGTTCCAGTAGTTGTCTTTGAATCTATGCTGAGAACTCTACAGTTTATTTGCATGACTTACATGCCAACAACCATAAAATAACATTTGTTTTCATGAGCTCAATTTGTTTCATGTGCTGCACTATTCTTCTTTTCAAGAACTCTGTCACTTTGTGAAATCAGATTCTCAACCTCTGCTCTCTTTTCAAGATTTCTGCCTGGAAGTATTTTAGTCAATTTTTTAATTTTTTTTATTTTATTGAAAGATGACACCAGTCTTGCAAAGCGTTTTCAGCCTCTTCTAGTCATCAGCCTTTTTGTTGGCTGCTTCCTCCAGTGAGCTGGCTTCTTTGTAAATTCAAGTAAGTCCTTTTCTTCTTAGTCTTCCAGTTTCTTCCTCTGCCCAGCTTTCCCCCTCTCCCCACACTCCCTCTTTTGTTCTTCCTCCATTCACTATAGTTTAGTGACGCGCATGCCAGACCATCGGCTGCCCAAAAGGCTCTTCTATGGCGAGCTGCAACAAGGGAAGAGATCACACGGAGGTCAGAAGCGCTTCAGAGATACTCTGAAAGTCTCTCTGAAAGCGTTTAATATCAACCCTGACTCCTGGGAGGAATAAGCAGTGGAGCGTGACAAATGGCGCGCTGCTGTGCACAAAGGCGCCAAGTTGTGCGAGGCCAACAGGACTGCTGCAGCTGTTCAGAAGAGGCAGGCCAGAAAGTCACGGGCAAACAAGCTCCCTGACAATGATATGCCTGTCTTTGTCTGCCCCAACTGTCAGCGAACATTTTGTGCACAGATTGGACTTTTCAGCCATCTGCGCATTCACAGACAGATTCATGAGCAACCCTCCCCCCTCACCACCACCATCCCCCAGCTGGATGATAATGATGGTCATCATCGATCTCGATGGACACACAGTCAGTCATAGTTTTAGAATAAGCTGTTTTATTTTGCAGACACAAGATGCATGGCACAGTAATAGCACCTGCTTCTTTGCCAATCTATATATATTCCCTCCACTCCCCAGCTCTCCTCCCTGTTGAATAACAACAAGGCTTCCCCAGTTATTGCTTCGCCGGTGTCGGAGTCTCCTTAGTAGATTCTCTGTGGCAGTCTACTTACGGATAGTTTTAACCCCTTTCTAACACAATAGCTTCAAACAAGATTTTTTATGAAAGTTACACCAACCATTGTTGTGAATAATGACTGCTGTAACTCCCATACTTTTGACACTGATGACTGACTGAAATGCAGTATGTATACTGTGTCTGTGCGTGTCTGTTTGCTGGATTCCTTCAAAGCCATGGTTTGAAATCTCTGTATTCTGTCCATAGATTAGATGCTATGGGATTCATATTGGCTTGACATTCTGATTCACTTGAATCTTCAAACGACAATCCACATTCCAAATGAGAGTCAGTTGAAAATGTTTGTCCATAAGCTGTGTCAAAAAAACACAAAGGGAAACAATTCTGGGAATGGATTTTTCATAGTTTTTTTTAAATTTTTTATTTTTTACCCCCCCCCCCCTCCCCCAGAAAAAAAACAATAACTGCCTAATCTTAATAATTAATGCTTAATTTTGGTGGGATGGGCAACAAATTTACTGACTTAGTTTCAGAAACCTGGGTCAGTTTTTCAGCCTTAAAAACGATAAACTCTATTTCTCCAAACTTTTTTTCTAAAAAAAAAAAAAAAAAAAAAAAAAAAAAAAAAAAGGAAGGTAGGTTTAATAACCACAGGTACCCTGATTTCTAAAGAGTGGAACTTTGCTGCAGCCGATCAGCACACTGTACTCTCTCCTTTCACAAACCTTTTGAGTCCTTTGGACTGTTTCTTTGTGTGTATTGCCAGACCTGTACACTGCTACTTTCTGATGTCTGTCAATAGCATCATGATTCAGTCCAAATCAAAATCTGTTAAGTGTCTGGGTCAAATGAAAGCAGCGTTTGACACAAAAGTAAAACAGTAACAAATTTCTCCTGGTCTTTGTTGTTTAAAAAAAAAAAGAAAAGAAAAAAAAAAAGAAAAAAAAAAAAGTCTACACTGGCACTGTTAAAATTCATACCACAGCCACTGACTGACTGAGCCTGCAAAATTCGTCTTACATTCTTAAAAAAAAAGAGAAGCTTTTATTTAAACTTTAAATTAAAGAGAGTTCTACTGATACCATTATTTCAGACATACACTGATACAATAACAGTGCATGTCTCTTGATGCTGTTATCATAATTATGACATGTATGTGGAAAAGTTGGAAAACCAAACAAAACAAAAAACAAAACCACCACCAACACACACCAAAATCCAAAGCAAAAGACGGAAAGAAGAAGCATCTTGATTCATATCACAAGAAAACTGAAATGTTAAAATAAATCTTGGGGCACTTGGCCTCAATAATCAAATTAATCTCCACAAACACTTGACACAATTCCATTGCTGTCTTTGTGAAAAGATTCCAGTTTAGTTAGGTCTGCTGCAAGAAATTTGAACTGAAACCGGAAAACAACTTTTATCTTAAAAACAATAGTTTTTTTGCTGCCCCATTATCTATTACATTTCAGCTGCACTGATCTTCTGCTACATTCCTGAATCCTCTGAAAAAGCTGGGAAATTCTACACTCAGAGGTTTGCTCGACACAATCTGATTCCCAACTCTAACAGTCCACCACAGAGAGCTTGTTCAATATTCCTTAAAATATATAAAAAGGGGTTATCATGAAGCCACACACACCAGAGACGACCTGCTCTGCTGTTTAGTCATTGTTACAGTGTTTGGTGGTACCTGATCTGATTCTTCGTAAGTAGAACACTACCAACTAAAATTCCAAGCACCGTATGACAACAATCTGAACAAGACTATTTTCTTACTTTAGACTAGTGATAACTTTGATACATGTGTAGCCAGATTGCGGGAGTGTCTACCCTGGACTGAAGACCACTTTTATGTCCCTGGTAATCAAATAACAGTCCATGCACTTACTGACAGGAACCACCAGAGGCATGAATGTGGAGAGGGAACTGAAAGGAAGGTCATCAATGAAAGCAGGGCATGAAACTGAAAGGCCACAGATTTTTTCTTTTTTTTCTGAAAGAGGATGAGGATGAAGTTGTGACACAATGCAGGTCCACACAGATTTAGGACATGACAAGTCTGTAAGCCCTACACTTCTCTACACTGTTAAATTTCAAAATATCCTGGCCCAGAATAATGGAAATGTCTGGTCAGGAAAGCTCAATAATGTGCATGTCTGTTTACATTGTGTTCTTCAATTAATATAATTTCTGCTAAAAGCACCAGTATCATGTGTGCCTGCCTCTACATGCATGGAAAAGCAAAGAGAGTGTATTTCACTATTTGTAAGCGAGCAAAAGAAACAGTTACACTAAATATCTCACAAGGTGTACTCACCTGAATCATACTAACTATCTCCACTTTGTTAAAAAACACAAATGAGCTGAGTGATGACAGCATGTTCTCCTCAAAGACAGACGGGGTGGGAAGTATGACCTCTTGAATGTACTGAACTCTGTAAGTTTGGTGGATTTTGTTTTCCAGTTCGGAGTTCGTCATGGGCACCACCTCCTTGAACTTTGCCTTATTCCTCAAGTAGTCCCTGTGTTTTGCTGGCTGGGGTAGGGACGGGTCGTACTCCAGCACCCCAACAATGTCAAAGATCACATCATCTGAAAACATGATTTCAAACAAAGCGTTCTTGTTCAGCAGAAACACACTTTTGAAGATGTCGAACAGATGATGCAAGCCTTCCATGTTCTCCAAATCCTCACACATGTGGAACAGGTCGATGAGCTTTTTGATGTAACCGTCGTTCTCTATGGCCACAGAGAGTTTTTCCCGGCGGATGGGCGACGACAGGACACTCTGAAACAACTCTGAAATCTCTTCCAGCTTGCTCAGCTCACATGGGGGTAGTTCAATGGGGGGTGCTGCGTCGGGCATGTCGTCAAAGCGCTCATCCTCAGACTCTTCCACAACATCCTGAGTGATGTCCACAGATGGGTCTTTGCCCTGAACCTGCCAACACAATCATCACAACTTTCATGTAACCACATCAATGATCAAATACAAACAATTCATGAAGAAAAACAGTGTTGAGTTTTGAGTACAAATATTCATAATCACCTTAAATATAACCAATTCAATATGAAACATAATAAAATCCACACAAAAAAAAGTGTTAAGCTTTCAATAAAAAAAAAAAGGTTCATAGTTACCTTACATGTAACCAAATCAATGATCACACACACACAACTGACAAAGGAGTATAGTACTGAGCTTAATACTCATGATCATTCTTTCAATTTTTGATTTGGACTGATCTGTAATACGCTAGAATTTAGAACCCCCATGCCATAGTCCAATACAGAAGTTACACAAACAAAAATGATGAATGGATTTTGTAATTCACATAAGCATTCATTTCAAACAATCAAAGATATCTAGCATGCACCAGGTGACAATGAAAAGGAGAGTGCAGCTTCTAAATGATGGATAAAAAGTCAGGAATGATTTCACATTTCAGTTTCAGCCCAAAAATTACAGAAGAAAGTATTTTAAAAAAATGAGAAAAAAAAAAGCCCCAACCAAACAAAAAACTGACAAGTATAATCATCAACAAAGAACAATAATAAGACAACTTTTAATTTCAAAATCAGATTCTCATCTGCTCAAACACACACACAAGCACTACCAACAACCTGATGAAAACAGACATCATTCAGAGCCACACACAAAATAAACAGTACCATCAAATACAGTATTCACCTGACATATCTTTTCCCAGATCTCATCACAACCTGCTTTCTCTTGAAAGCTGAGGGCAAGATCATAGTTGTCTGCTTCTGACCACACAATCAAAGTTTCCTGGTAAACAAAAGCAAACATGATCAATGAAAATTAATATAAAGCAACCCAATGCTATGACCTTTTACATTAGAGTTCCACATTTTTCTGGTCAGGAATCTGGAACTATGAAAATTATTTTTGTTCACACATATTTATTTATAATCAATACGAACACAGAATGTAACACAATGTTATAAAACCTTATAACAGTTTTAACAGTAAAATAACTAAAAATCAAATTATGATACACTCAACACTGATTCTAATAAACTAAACAGCAAATGCAATACACTACCGACTAGTAAACTAAGTACAGTTCCAGCTCTGTAGAACTAACACTAACATACAGATGGCATTTTGAAAAACAACAAGTATCAACAAGCAGATTTATTATTATCATTCTCTTAGTAGTTTTACTGTTAATGTTACTTTGATTTTTATCCTTTAGCAAAAGGGAACTGATTTCTTTACAGTATACTTTGGTTTTAAAACCTAGTTGTTTAGTGGGTTTTTTTTTGTTTTTTTTTAAAATAGTTTTTCTTTTTATGTCATATGACAGAATATCACTATTATCAGTTTATTCTTTATCAGTTTATGTCAATCACCATTCTATAATGGTTTACCTGCTGCTTTTGGTATGCTGTGTCTGGCTGAATCTTTGATTCCAGCAAGATGGAACCTGAAATAAAACAATATAGAATAAAGTAAGTGAAAATAAAAACATTTATAAGTCATAAAAAAATGCAGACACAGTGACACAAACAAAATAAAAATGTCATCAAAAAGCAAGCACTGCTGCTTGTAAAATCCTATTTTGTTAGAATTTTGAAATATAATAAAAAGCAATATCAAACTTTAACAAAAGAAAGAGGAAAAAACAGCAGTATCAAGAGAGAGAGAGAGAGAGAGAGAGAGAGAAGAGGGAAATTTGATGATCAGTTTCTAATTGGACAGGAACATTATACAAGGGATAAGAAATGTAAGAATAATTTACAAGACATGCATCTGTATCAGATTCAAGAGTATTTAACTTTTTTCTATCACTATCACTGCATCAGTAAACTGACTTTCCAACAAAAGTCATAAACTGATCAAGTGTATGACTTAATCTCTTTGAACTATCAAAATTGTAGTGTCAAGTTTGTGTGTGTGTGTGTGTGTGTGTGTGTGTGTGTATGTATGTGTGATCATCTGGTACTAATAAAACAAATTCTTTCGTAATAGTTCTGTCTTTCACAAACTGTACACAAACGAAGCACTGTGGCGATCGTGGTCAGTCTACTGTTGCTTTGTTGGTGTTAAGTTGTACACCACGTGGTTTAGGCATGCAACAGTTTCATGCCGCTGAGTGAACGACTCGAAACTAGTCTGTCCATCACAAAATGTGAGGTCAAAGTCAAGCTAACTGTTCCAAACAAAGAGTCAGTGACACAGTCACACTCGAGCAGCTTGACCGCACTAACCGTCTGTTTCTGAGCGCACCAACAGCGACATCCCTCGAAGACGCTCGACGTACGCCGACGATACGTGCCCTGTACCCCTGTCATCCCACTGGCGATCTTCGTTCAGCATATAAAGTTTAACCCTCCGACGAGTATCAGCCATATTTGCTGAAGACAAAACACAATTCTCTTGTGTTTACACAAAAGCACAAATCACATCGAACTGTCGAAGTTGGAACTTGACGCTTGATCAGACAACATTCCCTTCGAGGTCGGGGAACACTTGATGGTGTCTCTACAAGTGAAAAGTAACAAAATCATTCACAGTTTTGATTATGACCTCTACAGACAAAGACTATCATCTCTGTCTTTTCAATCGTTCGTATTCGCAAACGTCAAAATTCGACGAATATCGATGTGTTGTCTGTTCGCGTAACCACACTATCGATAGGGTGAGTTTAGGTGTCCGCCATCTTGAATGGTTGATACTCGACGCACGGGGTTTACACACTGGTGATCACGGATTCCCGCGAAAATCCAAACTGGGAATGGCACAGTCACCTGCTTGGAAGTGTGTGGCCAGATC
>NC_134896.1:53397893-53405393 GCF_041734735.1 Babylonia areolata
CAACGCGCTTAGTCAGGCCTTGAGTGCATGCTTACATATTTGTGTACCTATGAAAGTGGATTTCATTTTACGTAATTTCGCCAGAGGACAACAGTCTCGTTGCCATGGGTTCTTTTTCAGTGCGCCAAGTGCGTGCTGCACACGGGACCTCGGTTTATCGTCTCATCCGAAAGACGAGACGCTCAGTTTGATTTTCCAGTCAAACTTAGGAGAAAGGGCGAGAGCGGGATTCGAACCCACACCCTCACGGACTCTCTGTATTGGCAGCTGAGCGTCTTAACCATTCTGCCACCTTCCTCCTAGTGAATAAACAGGGGGGATAAAAAAAAAGAAGGTTGTTCCTTTTGCGTGAAGCCTAATATAGAACATACAGATAAGACGGGGTGGCTCGTCAGTGCCTCTGAGTTTGCGAGCCATTAGTTACGTGTTAGGGCGCATGTCTTTTTTTTTTGCAAGGAAGTAGAACAGTAAAAATAGCCTGGGGTGAATCCAAGTTTCTATTGGTAGAAGCAGGCCGCGTGTTTAAAGATATTTATGATAAAACAGTGGAATCCTGATCGTTGAATTATTAACAGTTGAATCTAACATTGGGAGAGAAATGCATATATATATATTAATTTTTTATACATTATTATTATTATTCTTATTATTATTTAAAGCTTACGGTGGTCTCTTCAACTTTGTTGTCAGTCATTTCTCTGCGGTTTATCAGAAACTCGTGTAAAGATCAATAACTGCGGATCGACTGAAAAATTCATTTAGCCGAGTGTTGTCTCCCTTGAACTGGTCGAAGGGCTTTACACCACACGTAATTTCGAAAAACCGCAGAGAACTGTCAAACTAACAAAATTAAAGTGACTTCTGTAAACTTAGAAAGAACTTATATTCAGGTTGGCTGTTGTAAGAACGATATTAATGATAAAACCTGTGTGATCTATTTTCAGCCATTGAAATTGAGTATGGGGAAATATAAGTATAAATTCTTTCTAAGTTTACAGAAGTCACTTTAATTTTGTTAGTTTGACAGTTCTCTGCGGTTTTTCGAAATAGCAGCTTACGTGTGGTGTAAAGATCAGTAACTGCGGATCAACTGAAAATTTCATTTATCCGAGTGTTGCCTCCCTTGAACTAGTGAAAGCGCTGCCTTAAGATCGGTCAATGTTTCTGATTCCATATGCACCGTCTGGATGGGAAACAATCAAACATCCTCTCTGTCCACAACAAATGAAATGTGTATTTGTATTTTGTATTTCTTTTGATCACAACAGATTTCTCTGTGTGAAATTCGCGCTGCTCTCCCCAAAGAGAGCGCGTCGCTACACTACAGTGCCACCCAATATTTTTTTTTCCCTTCTTGCAGTTTTATTTGTTTTTCCTATCTAAGTGGACTTTTCTACAGAATTTTGCCAAGGAAAACCCTTTTGTTGCCGTGGGTTCTTTTACGTGCGCTAAGTGCATGCTGCACACGGTACCTCGGTTTATCGTCTCATCCGAATGACTAGCGTCCAGACCACCACTCAAGGTCTAGTGAGGGAGAGAAAATATCGGCGGCTGAGCCGTGATTCGAACCAGCGCGCTCAGATTCTCTCTTCCTAGGCGAACGCGTTACCTCTAGGCCATCACTCCACCTATCAGATCATAAGAAAAATAAGCACACACACACACACACACACACACACACACACACACACACACACACACACACACAGACACACACTGACACACACACACACACACACACACACACACACACACACACACACACACACACACTCACATACTGGTGTCGTCTAATAATGCGAGCTGAGGCCTGATGCTAGCGTTGTAAAAAAAAAAAGACATCGAAGATTCACATTTTATCCAATCAGTAGAACTATATGGGCATATCTTAGTTTCGAGAAGGTTCTAGTAATGTTTATTAACGTTCTTATCCTCCTCCTCACTTTCTCTTCCTCGTCATCATCATCATCATCATGATCCACAATCGTCATCGTTATCATTATTGTTGTTGTTTTTCATGTTACTATTATTTTTTTCCAGTTTATTTATAAAAGTTGTTTATTATTATTATTATTATTATTGTTATTCTTATTATCATTATTATCATCATGATGATTGGTCAATCATCTTCAATACTGCTGCTGCTGGCACTACTCATACTTCATTACTTTTTAAAATTTTATTTTTGTTATTTTTACTTTATTTATTTTATTTTATTTTATTTATTTTTATTGTTATTTATTTTTATCTTTTATTTTCTTTCTTTCTTTCTTTCTTTATTTAATCATTTTTTTCTCAAGGCTTGACTAAGCGCGTTGGGTTACGCTGCTGGTCAGGCATCTGCTTGGCAGATGTGGTGTAGCGTATATGGATTTGACCGAACGCAGTGACGCCTCCTTGAGCTACTGATACTGATACTGATCATCACTACATTATCACTGTCATTACCATTATTTGCCGTCCGAACTTAACGCAGTGACGCCTCCTTGAGTAACTGAACTGAACTGAATTACTGAACTGAACTGAACTATTATAATAGTTAATAATAACGAGAATAATGATGATAATATTAATAATAATAATAACATAATGGGGAATGTGGTATGGATCATTCCAGTGGTTACGTGGCTGCGCTTCGTTCATACGTTGGACGGACGAGTTTTGTCCATACCTGTGGACGGGCCGGCAATAGCCGAGTGGTTAAAGCGTTGGACTTTCAATCTGAGGGTCCCGGGTTCGAATCACGGTGACGGCGCTTGGTGGGTAAAGGGTGGAGATTTTTCCGATCACCCAGGTCAACATAATGTGCAGACCTGCTAGTGCCTGAACCCCCTTCGTGTGTATATGCAAGCAGAAGATCAAATACGCACGTTAAAGATCCTGTAATCCATGTCAGCGTTCGGTGGGTTATAGAAACAAGAACATACCCAGCATGCACGCCCCCGAAAGCGGAGTATGGCTGCCTACATGGCAGGGTAAAAACGGTCATACACGTAAAAGCCCACTCGTGTACATACGAGTGAACGTGGGAGTTGCAGCCCACGAACGCAGAAGAAGAAGAAGAAGAAGAAGAAGAAGAAGTCCATACCTGTGAACTTTTGCAGCCGGGGGTAAGAGTTGATCAGCAGCCAGTTGTTGAGGGCTTGATCTTGGCTGGGTGAAGGTTGCGCTGTTCGTGGAGGGTATAGCCCTGTGTGGGTGTCTCCCCGGGTGGGAGCTGCGTCTGGCCTTCCAAGGGGAAGTACTGTGCAGGTGTGAAACATATTGCGAGTCTGTGTTATCTCCCTGAACGCGCTCCGCGGTGACGCCGTGTCCGTCTGTCCAATTGTGTCTCTGGCGGTCTGTTTGTCTCTCAGGCCAGATTGGAAGCTGAATCTTTTTAAAATTTCATTTTTAATAGAGTGTAGTGTAGTGTAGTGTAGTCAGTGTAGTGTAGTGAAGTGTACTGTAGTGTAGTACTATATTGTATCGTATCGCATTGTATCGTATCGTTGTATTATATTGTATTGTATTAGGTCCAACACTCAGCTAATATCACAGATTGACAAAAGTTTGCAGTTGGGTCAACAGCAAAGTGTGAGCTGAATTATCAATAGTTTCTCCTTTGCAATGGAAAATCATTTACAGCTTAGTCTTTTGTGAAGGACTTTGACTGCCGAGGCAAGATTGTACCGACTCTTAGCGCTGCAGCCGTGGGGGCTGGTTGGCCTTTGGGAACCATCCCAACGCTGACTGTCCTAAAATCCTCTTTGCCGAGAGAGTGGGGATGTAACTTGGGCATCCATTCTCTACCAGCCCACATAGTCGGGACAGCTGTTGCGTCCTCTGCTGTTTTGATTGATGGTCATAGTCGGACACGACTGACTATCATATGTATTGTATTGTATTGCCTTTTTCTTCCAACATATTTCTAAATGTGTTTTTTTTGTTGTTTTGTTTTTTAAATAGAATTTTGCCAAGGTTAACCCTTCTGTTGCCGTGGGTTCTTTTACGTGTGCTAAGTGCATACTGTACACAGGACCTCCAATCTGTGGAGCGGGGGTGGGGTGCGGAGGTGCGATGTGTGTGTGTGTGTGTGTGTGGGTGGGGGTGGGGGTGGAGGTGGTGGTGGAAAGAGGATCAAAGCATAGTGGGTGGGGTGTCACGTCTTGTGTAGATATCTCAGTGAGGTGACAGCCCTTCACTGACATCCTGACATGTAAGCTCTGTCTTATCTCAGTGAGGTGACAGCCCTTCACTGACATCCTGACCTGTAAGCTCTGTCTTATCTCAGTGAGGTGACAGGCCTTCACTGACATCCTGACCTGTAAGCTCTGTCTTATTTCAGTAAGGTGAAAGCCCTTCACTGACATCCTGACCTGTAAGCTCTGTCTTATCTCAGTGAGGTGACAGTCCTTCACTGACATCCTGACCTGTAAGCTCTGTCTGATCTCAGTGAGGTGACAACCTTTCACTGACATCCTGACCTGTAAGCTCTGTCTGATCTCAGTGAGGTGACAGCCCTTCACTGACATCCTGACCTGTAAGCTCTGTCTTATCTCAGCGAGGTGACAGCCCTTCACTGACATCCTGACCTGTAAGCTTCTGTCTTATCTCCGCGAGGTGACAGCCCTTCACTGACATCCTGACCTGTAAGTTCTGTCTTATCTCCGCGAGGTGACAGCCCTTCACTGACATCCTGACCTGTAAGCTCTGTCTTATCTCAGTGAGGTGACAGCCCTTCACTGACATCCTGACCTGTAAGCTCTGTCTTATCTCAGCGAGGTGACAGCCCTTCACTGACATCCTGACCTGTAAGCTCTGTCTTATCTCAGTGAGGTGATAGCCCTTCACTGACATCCTGACCTTTAAGGTCTGGCTTAACTCTGCGAGGTGACAGCCCTTCACTGACATCCTGACCTGTAAGCTCTGTCTTATCTCCGCGAGGTGACAGCCCTTCACTGACATCCTGACCTGTAAGCTCTGTCTTATCTCAGTGAGGTGACAGCCCTTCACTGACATCCTGACCTGTAAGCTCTGTCTTATCTCAGTGAGGTGACAGGCCTTCACTGACATCCTGACCTGTAAGCTCTGTCTTATTTCAGTAAGGTGAAAGCCCTTCACTGACATCCTGACCTGTAAGCTCTGTCTTTTCTCAGTGAGGTGACAGCCCTTCACTGACATCCTGACCTGTAAGCTCTGTCTTATCTCAGTGAGGTGACAGCCCTTCACTGACATCTTGACCTGTAAGCTCTGTCTTATTTCAGTAAGGTGAAAACCCTTCACTGACATCCTGACCTGTAAGCTCTGTCTTATCTCAGTGAGGTGATAGCCCTTCATTGACATCCTGACCTGTAAGCTCTGTCTTATCTCAGCGAGGTGACAGCCCTTCACTGACATCCTGACCTGTAAGCTTCTGTCTTATCTCCGCGAGGTGACAGCCCTTCACTGACATCCTGACCTGTAAGCTTTGGCTTAACTCAGTGAGGTGACAGCCCGTCACTGACATCCTGACCTGTAAGCTCTGTCTGATCTCAGCGAGGTGACAGCCCTTCACTGACATCCTGACCTGTAAGCTCTGGCTTAACTCAGTAAGGTGACAGCCCTTCACTGACATCCTGACCTGTAAGCTCTGGCTTAACTCAGTGAGGTGACAGCCCGTCACTGACATCCTGACCTGTAAGCTCTGTCTTAGTGAGGTGATAGCCCTTCACTGACATCCTGACCTTTAAGGTCTGGCTTAACTCTGCGAGGTGACAGCCCTTCACTGACATCCTGACCTGTAAGCTTCTGTCTTATCTCCGCGAGGTGACGACAGCCCCTTGCAGACCAGCATACTCATCAACAGCAGATAAAGGGTTAATGAACAGTCTGGAACCTTGAAGACAAAATGAGTCTAGCCGTGCCGTGCACGTGGAACATGTTGAGTGCACGGTTTGACCTCAACGGGACGAATGCTTGCTGTTGTCAAGTTGTGCCCAGGAAGCGCTGTCCCCGATTTAATAAGCCTGTGAAAAATCCCTCAGGTTATTGCTTGGCTAAAGTGGAAAAATCCCCAGGTTATTGCCTGACTGAAGTTGTTTTTTCATGTGCCAAAGAATTTGGGGACCTTTTCGTTTTCTGAATTTCATTGATGACGGATGATAATCGAGGTTGATTAATGGAGATGCTGCCATGGGAGGTCTGTTTAGGTTTTGGACTACATGACAAGGCTGTGCTCTCATGATATATTTTTTTTTGTATTTTGTATTTCTTTTTATCACAACAGATTTCTCTGTGTGAAATTCGGGCTGCTCTCCCTAGGGGGAGCGCGTCGCTACACTGCAGCGCCACCCTCTATTTTTGTATTTTTTCCTGCGTGCAGTTTTATTTGTTTTTCTTATCAAAGTGGATTTTTCTACAGAATTTTGCTAGGAACAACCCTTTTGTTACCGTGGGTTCTTTTACGTGCGCTAAGTGCATGCTAGCACACGGGACCTCGGTTTATCGTCTCATCCGAATGACTAGCGTCCAGACCACCACTCAGGGTGTAGTGGAGGGGGAGAAAATATCGGCGGCTGAGCCGTGATTCGAACCAGCGCGCTCAGGTTCTCTCGCTTCCAAGGCGGACGCATTACCTCTAGGCCATCACTCCACACATGTATCACAGTGTCAACCAGGCCAGAGAGATGCAGACACCTGTAGTGTTGGGTCAGGGCGGTTGAGCAACACTCCCAGAGAGGGGGGTGGGTGGGTGGGGGGGTGTGCTGATTATCTGGTTGCGGTTTTCCGCAATTTATCTTTATTCTTATCTTATCTGTCTATTATAATCAATGTGCAGTATAGTAGGCTATGTTTATAATTATATTCAAATAATGTTTCTTAGTTCTTTCTGTTTTTACATTAAGAATACTAGATATTACCTGCAGTGTGTGGATGTATGTATGAAACGGTGTATGTGATATTTTTTTTACATTTGTATCTTCGTAATATTCGTAAAAGCTGTTGTTGACTTTTACAGTTATGGACCCCATGTTGTTTACTTGTCTATGTTGTGGTAATGCACCTGACCAAATTTCTCCAGTTGGAGATGATAAAGTTATTATCCATCTTATCTTATCCTATCCATGAAGTGGATGACCCTCAACTGTGTGGAAGGCTGGCAGAGTGGTTAAGACGCTCATCTGCCACTACAGCATCCGTGAGGGCCTGGGTTCGATTCCCGCCCTCGCCCTTTCTCCCAAGTTTGAACAGAAAAATCAAACTGAGCGTCTAGTCATTCGGATGAGACGATAAACCCGAGGGTCCTGTATGCAGCACGCGCTTGGCGCACTGAAAAAGAACCCACGGCAACAAAAGGGTTGTCATCTGGCAAACTTTCGTGGAAGAAATCCACTCTTTATAGAAACACACATTATCATACGCATGCACTCAAGTCCCCGACAAAGCGCGTTGGGTTATGCTACTGGTCAGGCATCTGTCTAGCAGGCGTGGTGCAGCGCATATGGATTTGTCCGAACGCAGTGACACCTCCTTGGGAAT
>NC_134896.1:53407893-53412893 GCF_041734735.1 Babylonia areolata
ATTTTTTTTTTTTTTAAGCATCAGACAAAAAAATGTTTATCTGGATATTATAGAATCCGCCCGAACTCCATGAAATTCTACCTATTGTTTTCTGAAAACAAAACAAAGGAATGCTGTTAAAACTTAAATCCATGGTTTCTGCTATTCGTAGCTCTTTTCATTAATGTGTTGTCTGTTGATACGATTTTTCTTCTTGTTATTGTTTTGTTTGTTGGTTCGTATTATGAGTGAAATAGTTACTTGCCAATGTGTATATGAAGTGACTGAACGGATGAGCCTACTTCTTGTTTTTGACATCACTCTTTTTATATTCACAGGATATGTGTGGGGGGATGAAGGTATGTAATGTTTCAACACCCCCAGGGGGGGCACACGAGACTCCTTGCCTTGCCCCCCCTTTTTTTTTTCTCCTTTTCACCAGATGTGGTGTGGCGCATATGGACCAGTCGTCACGCTTCGACACCTTGAAACTGAAACTGAAACAGCATCCTCCCCCGCCACCCCCTTTATTATCTGTTCATCCACCATTCCCACCCCTCTTTAAGCATGTCTCCCCCCTATCCCCCCCACAAATCAACCCCTTCCTATCTCTGTGGCTGCCTTCACCTCTACACTCCATCTCGCTCACTACAATATAAATACCATTATTATTATTGTTATCTTATTATTATTATTATCACCCATTTATAGCTGTTCGTCAGCCATTCCCACCCCTCTTTAAGCGTGTCTACCCCCCTATACTCCCCCCCCCTCCCTTTTTTCATACTGAATGTGTCCATCCACACTTCCCTCCAATGTTCATGTTCGTTCTTTCGTCATCCTCACTGTTCAGTATCTGAGAGAGTTTCAGTTTCAGTTTCAGTTTCAGTAGCTCAAGGAGGCGTCACTGCGTTCGGACAAAACCATATACGCTACACCACATCTGCCAAGCAGATGCCTGACCAGCAGCGTAACCCAACGCGCTTAGTCAGGCCTTGAGAAAAAAAAAAAAAAGAAAAAGAAAAAGAAAAAAAAGGGGAATAAATAATAGATAAGCTAACATAAATAAATAAATAAATAATAATTATAATATAGAAAAAGGTAGTAGTAATAATAATTAAAAAAAAAAAAAAATCTGAGAGAATCGATTCAAACCTACACACCCCGTTGACAACTCCGATCATCTTCCGATTCACGGCGGCTACTTGCTCCCCCGGTGGTTTTTCCTTTTCTTATTCAGCTCCCATATGTCTGGAACAGTTTACCTCACGATCTTCGCCACTCTTCTTTCATTTCAGTCTTTCAAAACTGGTCTGAAAACACATCTGTTTGAAAACGCCTATCCATAGACCTCCCATACCTTTTCAGTTATAAGCCATGCAAACTCTCTCCCTCTTTCGTGTGTGTGTGTGTGTGTGTGTGTGTGTCCGTGTGTGTGTAGTGTAGTGTAGTGTAGTGTAGTGTAGTGTAGTGTGTGTAGTGTAGTGTAGTGGTGTGTGTGTGTGTGTGTGTGTGTGTGTGTGTGTGTGTGTGTAAATTATGTAATACGCGTAGTCTCTGAATCTGTTTTATATTATTGTGCGCTAAATCATTATTTTTCTTCTTTTTTTTTCTTTTGTGAGCTATTACGCACGCGCGCGCGTGTGTGTGTTTAATGTTTATTGTAAAAAAGGCCTTGAGCTCTATTTAAGGGAGGAAAACGCTCAACAAATGACCATTATTATTATTATTATTATTAATGTGTGGCCATTTTATACTGTAATCGTCCATCTTTCTATCCGTCTTGATTTTCGTTCGTCCACAGCGCTACCCCCCCCCCCCCCCGCCCCCCCCGGTCACCCCCAACCCTCCGTTCCCCACTACATACATGTGTGCGAGTCGGAAACGGGCGAACCAGGAACCATGCCACCTGGAACGACACTTAACGGAGTCCCCCCACACACCAAGTCTTGTAATGTGGCCAACTTTCTCACACCACCCTTTCTTCGCTTGACGCGTTGTTCGGTCCCCTCCTCCCTCCTCCACCTCCCATTCCCCCTCCCCCTCCACTCCACTCCACTCCACCGAGTTTTGTTCATTCACAATCCCAAGTTCTCCCCTGCCCCCCCCCCCTCCCCGGGACCCCCCCTCCCAAACCCTCTCATTCCCCTCCCCCCTTCACACAGAAGACGTCCCTCCTCCTCCCCCCTGCAGCAAGTCCAAGTAGTACTGAGGCTGAAGAGCCACGCTCCTCCCTCTCTGGGACATCTCACTGCCAGGGGGGTGGTGCTGGCTGGTGGTGGTGGTGGTTGTGAGGGCGGTGCGGGTACTCCTCGTACAAGTTGCCCGCAGGCTGCGAAGAGGGAGCGGAGGCCACAGCCGCCGAGGACGTTCCCAAGGTCCTGTAAGGCGAGGATGATGAAGGGTCGTCCTCAGCACTTGGCTCCCCGCCCAGGAAAAGTCTCCGGGAGTTCTGCGATGTGGGAGGAACAGAAGGAGGAGGAGGAGGAGGAGGACGAGGGGTATTGTTTGTACCACTGCCTGTCATGGACTGTTGTTGTTGTTGGTGGTGGTGACTGGGGTGGTGGTTGTGTCTGCCTAACGTCCCTTGCTGCTGCTGGGGAAGACTGGAGGTGACGGTGGTGGGCAGGTGTTGGTGGCTTCTGGTGGTGGAGGGGGGAGCTGCCTGCTCTGCGGGAGCCCCGTCGTGCCGGTGATCCTTGCTGAGGTCGTTCAACGTCACCACCGGACCCCTCGAGTCTCCGCCCAGGTACCCCGGGTGAGACCCTGTAGCGGCGGGGTGGTGAAGATTCCTCGCGTCCAGCACGTCGTGATCAGGAAGATGCCGCGTGTCTGCAAGGAGGTGGTGGTGGTGGAGGTGGGGGTGGTACCCGGGATGGGCACCGGTCCCGCCCTCCCCCGCGCTGTCCGCCAGAAAATACCCCGGGTGGATTCCGGAGGTGGCGGTGGTGGAAAAGTTCGTCGCGGTGGTGGAGGAGGTGATGGCGGTGGCGGGCGAGGAGTTGTTCTGCGCGGGCAGATCGCCGCCGAAGGTCATCAACATGTCGTCGACGTTGCTGTCGTTGTTCACCACGTTCCCAAGGACGTTCTGGTAAGGGGGGAGCGGACCTCTGCCACCCGCCTCCCCGGGGAACCCCCCACAGCCTGGACGATCCTCGGCGTACCTGGGGTAAGGCTTGGAAATCTCATGCTGATGATGCTGCCGAGACGGGTCCTCCGCCTCCCGCGGGTACCCCGTATCCTCCAGACGCTCGGCACCCGGGAAGGTGAACAGCAACTGCTGCGGAAGAACCCTGTACCCATTGTTCTCCTCCACCTCTACGTCCGCCGCCGTCGGCGGATAGTCGTTCCTGCCGTGGCACGTGCCGGGTTGGCACATGCAAAACGTGCCCAAGCCATCGTGATGACCTTGACCTTGACCCTGACCTTGACCCTGACCCACGCCCGCCGCCGTCGTCGTCGTCAGCAGACCACCTGGGAGGTACCGGAGCGAGTCCAGGTCAGAGATGTAGTCGTAGTGGTGGTGGGGGTGGGGGTGGAGGTCGTCACCGTCCAAGGACCCGGGGTAGTGGTAGTGGTGGTAGCACGGGTGGGGGTGGGGGTGCGGGAAGTCCGCTCCAGTGTGCTCCAAGGCCGTGTAGGCCGCGCGGCGACTCAGGGGACATAACTGCAGGTGGAACCCGTGGGGCGGATAACCGTGGAGGGGGTGGGAGTGGGGGTGGTGCCGGAAACTGTCGCCGCTGCCGCCGGTGGCGTGTTTTTCCTGGCAGCAGTCGTTGTCGTTGTCGTCGTCGTCGTTGTTGTGGGTGTGGAGGAAGTTGTCGCAGCGGGGGTTGTAGATGTAGGAGTGAAGCTGTCGCGGCAACATGGGATCGTCCGGTTCTGGAGCTAGAACCCGTGGCCGCTACGAGTGAATGAACAGAAAAGGGGGGGGGGGGGGGGGGGGAATGGTATTGAAAAGTGTTGGGAAAAAAAAAGTGTTGTGAAGTTTCTTCTCCCTCTCAAGTTCTTTCTTCTTCTTCTACTTCTATAACAACAACAACTACAACCACTACTACTACTCCTACTACTTTTTCCCTTTCTTCTTCTTCTACAACAACTACTACTACTCCTACTACTTTTTCCCTTTCTTCTCCTTCTACAACAACTACTACTACTACTCCTACTACTTTTTCCCTTTCTTCTCCTTCTACAACAACTACTACTACTACTCCTACTACTTTTTCCCTTTCTTCTTCTTCTACTTCTATAACAACAACAACAACAACTACTACTACTCCTACTACTTTTGCCCTTTCTTCTCTCTTCTATACAACAACAACTACTACTACTCCTACTACTTTTGCCCTTTCTTCTTCTATGATAACAACAACTGCTACTACAACGACTACTACAACTGCTACTGCTGCTACTACTACTACTACTACTTCAACAAAACTTCTTCTTCTTCTCCTTTCCTCCTCCTCTTCCTTCTTCCAGGGATAAAGACAGAGACAGAAGTCAACACTGCTTATGTTACCAATTCAGCTAGCACACAGGTAAATGACAGGTAGGTGTAGGAACAAACCCAGACACTTTCTCAAAAAATCCAAGAAGCTCCGGGCTTGTCCCTAAATATCGGTCATTTGACATTTGCACACAGCGGTAATGGCAGCAGAAGTGTGCAAAGCACAAATTAACTTTTGTTCAAGACTGGCATAGCCAAGTTAACTTTTGTTCAAGACTGGTATTGCCAAGTTAACTTTTGTTCAAGACTGGTATTGCCAAGTTAGCTTTTGTTCAAGACTGGTATTGCCAAGTTAGCTTTTGTTCAAGACTGGTATTGCCAAGTTAACTTCTGTTCAAGACTGGCATAGCCAAGTTAACTTTTGTTCAAGACTGGCATAGCCAAGTTAACTTTTGTTCAAGACTGGTATTGCCAAGTTAGCTTCTGTTCAAGACTGGCATAGCCAAGTTAACTTTTGTTCAAGACTGGCATAGCCAATTAACTTTTATTCAAGACTGGCATAGCCAAGTTAACT
>NC_134896.1:53425393-53430393 GCF_041734735.1 Babylonia areolata
CGTGTGTGTGTGTCTGTGTCTGAGTGTGTGTGTGTGTGTGTCTGTGCGTGTGTTTCGCTCTCGTTTCTTAGGTTTTCAAATTACATTTATTGATTTACTCATTCTTTTTACTGATGAAGTGGGTAGAGTGCTATTGTCGTTGTCTCAGTATCAGTGTTAGTGAGACTTGAGATAACTGATCCCTGAGCCACAAAAAAACCCCCCATCGCTTATCGCTGAAGTACTGTGCCAATTGAGGAGCAAAGAGGATAAACCGAGCCACTGATTCTTTTGCAAAATTCATCTGGTGATATGACACAATGAATTCGAATTTCTTTCAGGACATGTTTTTTTGTGCTGGAAAATTCAATTTACAACCAAACGAAATCTTTTCCAGTTTCATGAAAAACTCACGGTGAATTTTTTTGGTTTCTGAGAAGGAATTTCTCCTGGACATTTATACTGGCTTGACTGCGTAAATGTATCCAACAAATGTTGCGATTTCGTGATTGAATTTAAGTCTGAAATCCTTTCTTCTTACTGTCTCCTTGGTTTGAGCAGTTCCAAGGTTTCCTGTCGGTTTCTCCACTTTGAGGGCAATGAAATGCATACAGCTTTTAATGACAGAAAATGAAGCAATGTCTTTCTGTTGGGTCCTCATGTTTCATTTGGTTGCAAGCAGTGACCAAGGCTAAATGGCCCATATCATTTTACGCCCAAGCAGGGCAGTAGCTTCACATCCACTGTGTCCAGGGCTGGGTATAGGAAGGCAGTGAATTCATATCCACTGTGTCCAGGGCTGGGTATAGGAAGGCAGTGAATTCATATCCACTGTGTCCAGGGCTGGGTATAGGAAGGCAGTGAATTCACATCCACTGTGTCCAGGGCTGGGTATAGGAAGGCAATGAATTGACATCCACTGTGTCCAGGGCTGGGTATAGGAAGGCAGTGAATTCACATCCACTGTGTCCAGGGCTGGGTATAGGAAGGCAGTGAATTGACATCCACTGTGTCCAGGGCTGGGTATAGGAAGGCAGTGAATTCATATCCACTGTGTCCAGGGCTGGGTATAGGAAGGCAGTGAATTGACATCCACTGTATCCAGGGCTGGGTATAGGAAGGCAGTGAATTCATATCCACTGTGTCCAGGGCTGGGTATAGGAAGGCAGTGAATTCATATCCACTGTGTCCAGGGCTGGGTATAGGAAGGCAGTGAATTGACATCCACTGTGTCCGGGGCTGGGTATAGGAAGGCAGTGAATTCATATCCACTGTGTCCAGGGCTGGGTATAGGAAGGCAATGAATTGACATCCACTGTGTCCAGGGCTGGGTATAGGAAGGCAGTGAATTCACATCCAGTGTCCAGGGCTGGGTATAGGAAGGCAGTGAATTCATATCCACTGTGTCCAGGGCTGGGTATAGGAAGGCAGTGAATTCACATCCACTGTGTCCGGGGCTGGGTATAGGAAGGCAGTGAATTCATATCCACTGTGTCCAGGGCTGGGTATAGGAAGGCAGTGAATTGACATCCACTGTGTCCAGGGCTGGGTATAGGAAGGCAGTGAATTCATATCCACTGTGTCCATGTCTGGGTATAGGAAAGCAGTGAATTGACATCCACTGTGTCCAGGGCTGGGTATAGGAAGGCAGTGTATTGACATCCACTGTGTCCAGGGCTGGGTATAGAAAGGCAGTGAATTGACATCCACTGTGTCCAGGGCTGGGTATAGGAAGGCAGTGAATTGACATCCACTGTGTCCAGGGCTGGGTATAGGAAGGCAGTGAATTGACATCCACTGTGTCCAGGGCTGGGTATAGGAAGGCAGTGAATTCATATCCACTGTGTCCAGGGCTGGGTATAGGAAGGCAGTGAATTGACATCCACTGTATCCAGGGCTGGGTATAGGAAGGCAGTGAATTCATATCCACTGTGTCCAGGGCTGGGTATAGGAAGGCAGTGAATTCATATCCACTGTGTCCAGGGCTGGGTATAGGAAGGCAGTGAATTGACATCCACTGTGTCCGGGGCTGGGTATAGGAAGGCAGTGAATTCATATCCACTGTGTCCAGGGCTGGGTATAGGAAGGCAATGAATTGACATCCACTGTGTCCAGGGCTGGGTATAGGAAGGCAGTGAATTCACATCCAGTGTCCAGGGCTGGGTATAGGAAGGCAGTGAATTCATATCCACTGTGTCCAGGGCTGGGTATAGGAAGGCAGTGAATTGACATCCACTGTGTCCGGGGCTGGGTATAGGAAGGCAGTGAATTCATATCCACTGTGTCCGGGGCTGGGTATAGGAAGGCAGTGAATTCATATCCACTGTGTCCAGGGCTGGGTATAGGAAGGCAGTGAATTCATATCCACTGTGTCCATGTCTGGGTATAGGAAGGCAGTGAACTGACATCCACTGTGTCCAGGGCTGGGTATAGGAAGGCAGTGAACTGACATCCACTGTGTCCAGGGCTGGGTATAGGAAGGCAGTGAATTGACATCCACTGTGTCCAGGGCTGGGTATAGGAAGGCAGTGAATTGACATCCACTGTGTCCAGGGCTGGGTATAGGAAAGCAGTGAATTGACATCCACTGTGTCCAGGGCTGGGTATAGGAAGGCAGTGAATTGACATCCACTGTGTCCAGGGCTGGGTATAGGAAGGCAGTGAATTGACATCCACTGTGTCCAGGGCTGGGTATAGGAAGGCAGTGAATTGACATCCACTGTGTCCAGGGCTGGGTATAGGAAGGCAGTGAATTGACATCCACTGTGTCCAGGGCTGGGTATAGGAAGGCGGGGCCACACCCTCTCTCTCCACCGATCTATTGAAAGTCAGGTGTACGCCCACACGTGGACGGAGTGAGGAAAATCAGGGTAAAGTGCCTTTCCCCAAGGACACAACGTCATGCCGAAGCCGGGCCTCGATCCTTGGTCACTGGTGACCACTGGATCAGAGGACCATCAACGCTCAACTGTTTCTGTCACGGCGCTTTCTACCAGCCAAGCTTTGATAGCAAAGTCAACAAACTAACATAAAACGAGGATCATTACAGCATAGGTTTTGGTTTGAAAACAAAAAAAGCAACAACGTACACTGAAGTGCACTGAAAAATAAAGACCACCTTTGGGTAATGTCTGGAAACAAGTGAGACAGCGAGCACTTTCTGTTCTCGGAAGGATTCTTGGGTAAACTCAGTGACAGCTCAGAGCAGGCTGACATGAGATGCGTGTGTTTGGTTGCACACTCGTTCGTACGGTGCAGTTAGCTGACTCATAGATCAAAACTACAAGTAACAAAAAAAAAACCAACCCAAAAAACCCCCAACCCCCCCAAAAAAAAAAACCCCACAAAAACACACACACAAAAAACAAAAAAAAAAAAAACAAGAGAGGCAAGGCCTTCAAGACTCACTTGTGATACACTTAAAAAAAAAAATCCAAGCTTTTTATGTATTGAGTATAATTTCAAGATGAAATGTTTGAGATGAGAAAGATCAGTTTAAAGCAAATTAAGTCCCCTAGCATTAATTACAGAGTAATTTCCCTTTTTTTACTATCTGCACCAAAACGTTTGCAAAATAAATAAAAATTCCATGCTTAGCAAAAGAAGTTCCTGTTTGAACAAAAAAAAAAATGATAATAATGACTGCTCTTGTTGTTGTGTCAGAATAAGAGGTCAAAGTGCCAAGTTTAGAGAATACAAAAAATATAAATATAACAGTAAACGCAGTTTGCATATAATTAGGCTTCTTTTTTTTTGTGCCCATCCCAGAGGTGCAATATTGTTTTAAAAAAGATGACTGGAAAGAAGTGAATTTTCCCTATTTTTATGCCTAATTTGGTGTCAACTGACAAAGTATTTGCAGAGAAAATGTCAATGTTAAAGTTTACCACGGACACACAGACACACACACACACAGACAACCGAACACCGGGTTAAAACATAGACTCACTTTGTTTACACAAGTGAGTAAAAAAAAAGTCTCGAAAAGAAAGGATCAGAAAGAAAGGAGTAGAAAGAGAAAGGAAAGCAGCATGCCCATCCAAATCTTGATTACAGGGGATGTTAATACTGGTTTATGTCCTGATATGATGACCCCCCCCCCCACCCCCCATTTCGCTTTCAACGTCTGTCTTCTCTGTCCACCCCCCGTCACTCCTCGCCTCACTGTCACTGCCGTTCCTTGTTACGGGAAGCATCAAATTTCCCAAGAAAATTGGAAGTCAGAAACATCTCTTTTCTTTTCAGCTGCCACACACAAACACACACACACACACACACAAAACACAAGCACAAGCACGAGCGCGCGCGCACACACACACACACACACACGCACACACACATGCAGACATGCACATACACACGAACGTAGGCACGCACGCATGCAGACACACACAAAACACTTATATGCATATATAAACACACAAAATAAGACTACAAAAAGATACACAAACACACACACATACACACACACACACGAACGCGTGCGCGTTATCACAGAAACAATAGGTTTCCAATGAAGGGCCATTGAAAGGGAAAACAAAAGCTGAACGTTTATTCCGAGCCAAGAAATCCGCGTTTCAACCGAAAGTGAATGGGAAGCCTTGGTCTTCAAAATGAATTAAACTTAAACTGCAGAGGATGAGATAGAAAGGAGAGAATGATGATGATGAGAAACACATAAAATTGAGAGTGAGTGAGTGAGAGTGAGAGAGAGAGAGAGAGAGAGAGAGAGACAGAGAGAGACAGAGACAGAAACAGACAGAGAGAGAGAGAGACAGATAGAGGGGGTTGGGGGATAGAATGAGTGAACGAATGCGTTAACTTTTGTACTGAGGGGGGAAAAAAGCAAAATAGGCTTGTTTCAAACCTGCCCAAATAAAAGGGAAAATACAACAAACACGCAATAGAACGAAATAGAGAGGAGAGGAGAGGAGAGGGAGGGAGGGAGGGAGGGAGAGAGAGAGGGAGGAGAAGGAAGAGGAGGACACACACACACACCGAGAGAGAGAGAGAGAGAGAGA
>NC_134896.1:53435393-53465393 GCF_041734735.1 Babylonia areolata
CTCTCCCCAACAGAGACTGGAATCCCCCCTTGCCCCCTCTCTCTCTCCCCAACAGAGACTGGAATCCCCCCTTACCCCCTCTCTCTCCCCAACAAAGACTGCAACCTCCCTTGCCCCCCCCTCTCTCTACTTCCAAGTTTTCCTGGCTGTCTGACTTGGCACAGTTCTACCCAACTTCCAGTACACACATACAAACGCTTACCCCCCCCCCCCCCACACACACACGCACACAAACACACACGAAAACAAACTTACACGCACATAAAAAAAACCAAAAAACAAAACCAAAAATACATACACACACACAAGAAAAACAACAACACACACACTAACAAACATGTGCACTTAAGACAGCACAAACACACATACACCCATGCACACTAGATAACATACACATTGACGTGCATTCCCACTCTCTTACACAAACTCTCCAAGATAAAACAAAAATCCAGAAGAAGAAAAGAAAAAGGCGGTAAGGTTTCCAAGTTAATGGCAGGGCAAGGGAATCCCTGTTCCGCCAGGAATCAAAGCGACCCGAAGCCCCTGCCCTGAAAGTCCCCCAACCAAGCTGTAACTGTAGTAACAACAGCCCACGATCCAACGGGGGTCACAACCATGCCACCCTGACAGGGAGGTTAACTCACTCAGTACGGCCAGTCCTCTCTTCTCCTCTACACAGACCCCTCGGATGTCCAGTGCCGGGTATCTGAATGACCCAACCTTTAGCTTCCGTCGTCAGAACTGTGGTATTCTTTGTCAACATTCACGTCTTCAGTATAAGAGCCTTCCGCTTGCAATATTTTGATGATGGTAACTGGGGTGAAACGCTGTTTACATCGTCTCTTTCGCCGTTCGTATGGAGAGAGTTAAAACCCAAACGAGCTCCGCTTCCTGTTCTCCTCTCATACCCCCCCACCCCCCTCCCTGTCCTCCATTCCCCCCCTCCCCCCCCTTTCCCCCTTCCCTTCCCCTCTTCCGGTTTTCATTCCACCGGCCTCAGAACCTTCCCTCCCCAGATTCTCTTTCCTTGTATCGATGATCTGGCAATCTTTTAAACTACTGTTTCTTCTTCTTCTTCTTCTTCTTCTTTTTATTCGCTTTTCTCTTTTGCCCCTTAGAAAACAACAACAACAACAACACACACACACTCACTCGCAAAAGAAAACCCAAATGATTCCTTGACTGGATTTGCACCTGTGATCTCAGGATGCGCCCACTCTCAGATTTTTCTTGACGTTAAGACTTTTCTTAAGTCTACTCAGATTCTGTACACTTCAGTAATGTTTTGTTTCTATTTTTTTCATAATTTTTTTTATATTGTCAAGAACAACCCTGCTGAGAAAACGAGGATATGACATTCTCTTGCAAAAAAAAGAAGAAAAAGAAAGATCAAAACCGAAGAAATCAAGTTATTTCACTGTTCATCCTTTTATTTCTATTTCTTCACCTCTCTCCAACTTACTGTTTCTTCACCTCTCTCTCTCTCTATCTCTTTTTACAACCCTCTCTCTCCTTTCTCTCTCCACCTCTCTCTTTTTACAACTCTCTCTCTCTACCCACTTCTTTCTCTTTCAATACCCCCCCCCCTCTCTCTCCATTCTTCTTCACTCTCTCCTCTCACTCCACCACTCTCCTCCTTCTTTCTCTCTCCACCTCTCTATCTGTATCTCACCATCCCCCTCTCTCCACTTTCTCTCTCTCTCTCTACCCACTTCTTTCTCTTTCAATACCCCCACCCCTCTCTCTCCATTCTTCTTCACTCTCTCCTCTCACTCCACCACTCTCCTCCTTCTTTCTCTCTCCACCTCTCTATCTGTATCTCTCCATCCCCCTCTCTCCACTTTCTCTTTCCCCTCCATCGCCCTCCACACTCTTCTCACCAGCCTCCCTCAATTTTTCATTCACACCCTGACTCGATCTCCCCCCCCCCCCTCTCTCCCTCTTTCTCTCTCTCTCTCCCTCTCCCCCCTCTCTCTCCCTCTTTCTCTCTCTCTCTCTCTGCCACCCCTCTCTGTCCCCCACCCCTCTCTCTCTTCTCCCGTGCATTGTTGTTGAATTGCCATACAATCTGCGTGAGTCAGATGCGCTTCATCGTTTCCGTTTTGTTGTTGTTGTTGTTGTTGTTGTTGGGTTTTTGTAGTGATTGCTGCATTATGTGCCTGTGTCTCACAGCACGCACACACACACACACACACACACACACACACACACACACACACACACACACACACACACACACACACACACACACACACACACACAGCTCATCCATTGTTGTGTGGTATAGCATCTTCCTCTTGGTGAATTCCATGTGCTTCTCATACTGAAAGACATTTCTTGATCATTCATCAATTATTTCCATATTTTGTTTTTATATTTACTTATTTCCACTTTTCTATAACTCTATATTTACTGTTTATTTATTTTCTATACTAATCAGTTGATTAATCAATCAATTCATTAATTCATCCCCCCTCTAAATGAACTGATTCATTCACTCCATTGTGAGGAAACCAGAAAAGAATCTCTGAAATAAAACTTAGTGTAACCATTTTGGTTCATGAGTTCAGAACTTTGCGTGAAAATACAACACACATATTCCTTTCTCTTGTAAGTCTGCCCCCCTCCCCTCCCCCACTCTCTCTCTCTCTTTCTCTCTCAGCTTTTCGTCGTCACAAAATGCAGAAGTAAAAAAAAAAAAAAAATCAAAAGCCCTTGAACAGTCAGACTGAACAATGGTGCTGGTTCACAAAGCTGCCAAATATCTTCCACGAACCAATCTGAGGATTAAGATGAGATGGCATAAACAGAATCTGACTTTCTCAGCTTAGATGAACTTGGCCAGGTGGGTGCACTATAATGACACAGAAGTACTCAACTCGGAAACATGGACTCAAAACAGGAGGTAAAATATATGATTAAGACACGGGCATAAATGAATAAAACGCGCATTGAAAGACATGATCTATTCTCCATAACAGACAGAGAAGGAGAGGGAAGGGGGTAGGGGAGGGGGCGGTAAAGAGAGTAGGGAGGTAGGGAGGGAGGAAAGAGAGAGGGGGAGAGAGGCAAGAGGGAGAACTAGAACTCAAATATTCCACTACAGGGTAAGATAATAAGCTACAAAGTTCTTTTCGCCATGCCCTCACACTTACGGCATTGAAAACACATGAAGAAGAAGAAGAAGAAGAAGAAGATGATGAAGAAGAAGTAGAATGTAGAAGAAGAAGAAGAAGAAGCAGAAGTATAATGAAGTAGAATGAAGAAGAAGAAGAAGAAGAAGAAGTAGAAGAAGAAAAAGGGAGTATATATATATATATATATATATATATATATATATATATGTGTGTGTGTGTGTGTGTGTGTGTGTGTGTGTGTGAGAGAGAGAGAGAGAGAGAGAGAGAGAGAGAGAGAGAAGAGACACACACACACACACACACAAACACACACACACACACACACACAGATTGTCAATTCAATAGGTACCAAAAAGTACAGCGCTTTGACTGTGTGACGCCGACAGTTTTCATTCAGCAAAGCAACAAAAAACAAACAAACATGGAAATAAAAAAAGAGCTAGGACAAAAAAGACAAGAAAACAAAAAGGCGAAAGAATTTTTTTCGAAATGAACAGAAACACAAGAAAACCCATCGTTCTCCACTCAGACCTATCCCCCGTCACAAAACATGACCCAGTCGTACACAGCTTGTCAAGATGGCTACAGATCCCCTCCATCCGTATCACAAGATCCAGACTCCAAGGTCTAATCCCCAATGTGTGGATCCATCTTTCTCTCGGCTTCTTTTCCCTTCCGCCTTGTGGCAGAGAAAGCCAATTTGAAAAAACGGGCCAGTAAGATTTTTTGCGGTTTACGAATAAATCTTCACAATGTCTGGTTATACCCCCAAAAGCCGAATGATAGATATATCTGTTTTCGTTATGGTGTATTTCTTTTCGCATTGCCTTTTTCATCATCAGCAGTGAAGGGACATACCAGTCCCAATCTGCCTTTTCAACAGCAGCGAGTGTATATTGTATACATTTTTTGTTGCTAAAACATTACTGGCTGGCGGTAAAAACAAAAGATGACTGTAGTGTTTATAAAACTGAGAAAGTATTTACAAACCACCACCATCACCACCACCACCACCAACACATACACATACACACACACATACGAAACAACCAGATAGAAGAATAGCACACACACACACACACACACACACACACACACACACACACACACACACACACACACACACACACACACACACGAAACAACCAGATAGAAGAAGAACAGCACACCCACACACACACTATAAAAAGAGAAAGATGGCTTGGTGAGTTAATGAGAATGTGATACTCTCTCGTGCAAAACAAAACACGACATCTCTTTACTGTTTAATCTCTATCTCTGTCTGTCTGTCTGTCTGTCTATTTCTCTCTTTCTCTCTCTTTGTATCTGTCTCTCTTCCTCTAGCCATTCCCCTTTCGTCCCTTCACACACTATCTGTTACACTCATTTTGGGATTACGTAATGGGCTCTCAGTTATTATTTCAAAATGAAGACGGAGAAGAAGGGACGTGACCAAATTTGACACAACCACGCATAGAGCCACAACGAAACGACCACCGTTTCCGTTATGCTGGAGTTTGATTTCTTTAAAGCCGTAAGTATGAAGAGGTCAAAATGGAATCAGAAATGATGAAAGCTACTCATAAAGAGAGAGAGCAAAGACACAAAGAGTATAAAAGAAATAATGTAACGACATATGAGAAATATCTGATAGCCACAAATGCCAACGGAGTTATTATTCTCCTTGGTTTTGAACTGAAAACCTCGTCATGTCATTAATACCCGTCTATGTCAAAAATCTATGAAAATGTTCGTGGCTTGTGATGGGAAAATATCAGAACGAGGCCTAAGACCTTCTTTCCCCTGATGAAATCATTCCAATCTTCCTTTATTCCAATCTCCTTGTTTCAATATTCCCTTAGTCCTAACTGAATTCATCTTCTTCCAAGCTTCTCTTTGTTTCATTCTGCTTATCATTAAAATTATCTCCTTTCCTCAATCTTCACCTCTTCAGTTTTCAGTTTCAGTTTCAGTAGCTCAAGGAGGCGTCACTGCGTTCGGACAAATCCATATACGCTACACCACATCTGCCAAGCAGATGCCTGACCAGCAGCGTAACCCAACGTGCTTAGTCAGGCCTTGAAAAAAAAGAAGAAAAAAAAAGGTGAATAAATAATAGATAAATACATAAAAAACAAGAGAGGCAAGGCCTTCAAGACTCACTTGTGATACACTTAAAAAAAAAAAAAAAAATCCAAGCTCTTTATGTATTGAGTGTAATTTCAAAATGTAATGTTTAAGATGAGAAAGATCAGTTTAAAGCAAATTAAGTCCCCTAGCATTAATTACAGAGTAATTTCCCTTTTTTACTATCTGCACCAAAACGTTTGCAAAGTAAATAAAACTTCCATGCTTAGCAAAAGAAGTTCCTGTTTGAACAAAAAATGATAATAATGACTGCTCTTGTTGTTGTGTCAGAATATCAGATCAAAGTGCCAAGTTTAGAGAATACAAAAAATACAAATATAACGGTAAATGCAGTTTGCATTTAATTATGCTTCATTTTTTAATTTTTTTGTGTGCCCATCCCATAGGTGCAATATTGTTTTAAACAAGATGACTGGAAAGAACTGAATTTTTCCTATTTTTATGCCTAATTTGGTGTCAACTGACAAAGTATTTGCAGAGAAAATGTCAATGTTAAAGCTTACCACAGACACACAGACACAAACACACACACAGACAACCGAACACCAGGTTAAAACATAGACTCACTTTGTTTACACAAGTGAGTCAAAAAATACTACCACTACTGTCCCCTCTTCCATTCTCCTTATCATTCAAGTTATCTTCTTTCCTCAATCTTCCCCTCTTCCATTCTCCTTATTCCAGTCTCCTCTTAATCCAACATTCTCCTTACACCAGTCTTCTGTTCTTCCAGTATTCTCCTCGTTCCAGTCTTCTCGTTCCGAACTCCCTCCCACCTCACGCCGTTTATCTCCACTCCACCAGTTACCCCCTCAACTCGTGCGTGTGTGTGTGTGTGTGTGTTTTGTCTTTTTTCAATGTCCTATTCTTTCTTTTTATATATATATATATATATATAATATTCCAACGACGCGCGGAACCATATATTTTGCTTATCTCGTTACCCTGGTGGATATAATTTGTGCACACACACACCGACGCATTCACACAATATGTACTTGCACACACCCATGCGCACACATGAAAACTGGCTATCACACACTCACATGCACACATATGCACACATGAGTGGAAACACCCACACGCACATGCGAACACACATGCACACACACACACACAGAGACGCATATGCATATATGTACGTGCACGCACACACACACACACCACACACATTCCTTACTCTTTTTTTTTTCTCTCTCTCTCCCTCTCATTTATTTTTCTTTCTAAAAGACAAAGAAGGGAAAGAAAGATTTAGAGCAAAACAACAATAACAACAGGAAACTCACACAAAAACAAACAACAAACAAACAAACAAAGAAATAAATCGAAAATAAGCAAAAACAAAAAAACAAACAAACAAAAAACAAACAAACAAACAAAAAAACCCGGAAAAGTTTTGAAGTTAATGGCAGGGCAAGGGAATCCCTGTTCCGCCAGGAATCAAAGCGACCCGAAGCCCCTGCCTTAAAAGTCCCCAACCAAGCTGTAACTGTAGTAACAACAGCCCACGATCCGACGGGGGTCACAAACATGCCACCCTGACAAGGATGTTAAAACCCAAACGAGCTCCGCTTCCTGTTCTTCTCTCATCCTCACCCCCCCCCCCCCTTCTCCCCTCCTTCCCTTCTCCACTCACACCACCCCTCCTCCCACCCTGCCCCATTCTGCATCAGCTTTGTCTGTCCCCTGCTGCAATCTCTGAATTGCTGTCTTCTTCTTCTTCTCCTGTTTAAAGGATGTCTTTCTCTTGTAAAGGCAAAACAGGGTAAGGTGGATTGCTGAGTAAATGAGAATGCGACACTCTCTGGTGGTGCAAAGGAAGAAGTCTCTTTGCTGTTCGATCTCCATCTCGATTTCGATTTCGATCTCTCTCTCTCTCTGTGACTCTGTCTCTCCATCTGTGTATCTTTCTGTCAGCTTTTCTCTCTCTGACTCTTAATCCGCATATCTTATCTGTTCATTTGCAATAATTATATTGCTTGCGATAAAAAACAAACAAACAACAACAACAAAAAACAACAACAACAATCCTGTAACGTCTGTGTTAGTGTGCCTACGTGCTAAGTATGTATGTATGTTTGTATGTATGTATGAATGTATGTATGTATGTGACTGTGTGTATTGGTGTGTGAGTGTGCATGTTCATGTGTGTGTGAGTGTGCATGTTCGTGTGTGTGTGTGTGTGTGTGTGTGTGTGTGTGTGTGTGTGTGTGTGTGTGTGTGTGTGTGTGTGAATCAGAGAGAGAGAGAGAGAGAGAGAGAGACTGTAGACAAATACGTCTATGTGTGTGTTTGTGTTTGAGTGCGCGCGTACGCATGTGTGTGTATGCGTGTTGTGTCTGCATGTGTGTTTGTGTGTATGTGTTGGTGCACGCGCGTATGTGTGTGTGTGTGTATGCGTATGCGCGTGTGTCTATGTATGTCTCTCTGACCCTCTGCTCTCTGTCTATCCGACGTCCTACCCCCTCCCCCCCCCCGTCTCTCTCCCTCTCCCCCTCTTTCAATCAACCTGTTTTTCCAACCGTTCTCTGTCTGTTTTCCCTTGCACTTCTTCCCCAAATTCCTTGTCCTCTGCTTCAGTGAATTGTGTTTTCTCCCTTTCCTTTTTTTTTTTTTGTCATTGTTGATTCTCATCTCCCCCTCTCTCCCCCACGCCCCCCCTCCCCCCCTCTCTCTCTCTCTCTCTCACACACCCCCCTCCCCTCCTCGTTCTCTGCATTCCGATTTCACGCCATTTCCTTTCTTAATTATACGATGTGATTCTGCATTTTGTGCTTGATGTCTTCATGAACAAAAAGGCCACCTGTCCTGTTCCCTAATAAACCTCCATGCCTCTCTGTTTTCGTCCGTCTGTTCTTCTGTCAATCTGTCCATCTCTCTCTTCGTCTGTCTGCTTTCCCCCTTTTCTGTCTGTGTTGTGTGTGTGTGTGTGTGTGTGTGTGTGTGTGTGTGTGTGTGTGTGTGTGTGTGTGTGTGTGTGTGTCTTTACCTCTCGCTGTCTCTGCCTCTCTATGTTTCTCTGTCTCTCTGTCGTTGTCCCTGTCTCTGTATCCCTCTCTCTCACTCACTCTCTCTCTATGTCTCTCTGTCTCTGCCTCTTTTCTTCTCTCTCTCTCTCCGTCTGTCTGTTTCTCCCTCTCCTCCCTTTCCCTCTCTCCCTCTCTGTGTTTCTCGTCACCCCTTTTCTCTCTCTTTACCTGGCTGTCTCTCTTTTCCTCTTCCCCTTCATCTCCCTCTCCACCCCCCTCTCTCTCTTTGTCGCTCTCGTCCTTTCTCTCCCACCTCTCTTTGTTCCTGTTTTCCTCCCTCCCACTTCCTCTCTCTCTCTCCCTCCTGCTGTGTGCATCTTCCCTGCTCCCTCCTTCTCTGCCCTCCTATTCCTCTCTCTTCTCACCATCCACCACTCTCTCTCTCTCTTGTTTCATTCTTCATCTCTCTCTCCTTCCCTTCTCCCTCTCTCTCTCTCTTTTTCTGTTTTTCTCTGTCGTTGACTTTCTTTCTGTGTCTCCATGTCTCTGTCTCTGTCTGTCTGTTTGTCTCCCTATTTCTCTCTCCTCTCGCTCTCCACGTCTCTCCCCCCCTCTCTCTCCTTCTCATTCTAAATCTCACTTTCCATCACTCTCTGAATCTTAATCTCTTCGTGGTTTGTCAAACCAAGCTGAACACAAGCACACAAAATAGTGTGTGACGAAGGAAATCCACACAATGGCAAGACTTATTAATTATTATTATTATTATTATTATTATTATATCGCGCTAAATCTTGTGCAGAGACAATTCAAAGCGCTTTCGCACCAGTCATTCAAACGCATGCTAACTGGAAAAAAACAACTGAAGACCAGGAAGAGGCAGGGAAGGGAGGCTATTTTGGAAAGAGGTGGGTTTTTAAGGCCAGACTTGAGAGAGCTGAGTGTGGAGACCTGACGAAGCGAAAGAGGAAGTTCATTCCAATTACAAGGTCCAGAGACAGAGAAAGAACGGCGGCCGACAGTCGAGTGTTTGAATCTGGGTATGCGTAAACAGAGTGGATCCGAACTCACATCATGTGCTGTCTGAAGCAAACTCAGGATGTATTCAAGAAGTTGGTATTGAGAAACATTTTCTGGTGAAGAAGAAGAAGAAGGAGGAGAGAGAGAGAGAGAGAGAGAGAGAGAGAGAGAGAGAGAGAGAGAGAGAGAGGAGAGAGAGAGAGAGAGCGACAGACATACAGACAAGAGATAGAGAATGAATGAGAGAGAGAATAAAATAGAAAGATATTTCATATTCTCTGATAAAGGAAGAGAGAGAGAGAGAGAGAGAGAGAGAGAGAGAGAGAGAGAGAGAGAGAGAGAGAGAGAATGAGCCACAGATAGAGAATGAGCCACAGAGAGAGAGAGAGAGAGAGAGAGAGAGAGAGAGAGAGAGAGAGAGAGAGGAGATTCCATATTCTCAAATAAAGGAGAGAGAGAGAGAGAGAGAGAGAGAGAGAGAGAGAGAGAGGAAGGAAGGGAGAAAGATGGAGAGAGAGAGAGAGAGAGAGAGAGAGAGAGAGAGAGACAGACAGACAGACAGACAGAGACAGAAAGACAGAGAACGGGAGGCGAAACAACAACACAGTTGATTCATCTCATAAAAAGCACAACAGCCCATTCATCAATTAATCACGACCAGACGAGCAGGACAACACAAAACAACAACAGCAACAACAACAACAACAACAACAACACCGAAAATGAAAATAAACATACGAAAGGAAACAAAGAAAACGAAAGAAAACAAAGAAACATTCAGTTTTTGGTTCTGTCACGACATCGTTCCATTCATTATACAGAAACGTCAACCTTCTTCAAAAAGATTAAACCGAAGATAAAAAAAAAGAAGAAGAAAAACCAAAACCAAAACCCAAAACCTTTGTTAATATCAACACTTGTATTGTTTATCCGCTCTTTCTTTCCCTTCATCCTCCTCCTCCTGTCTCCCCCCCCCCTCTCTCTCTCTCTGATGTTTAAAATGCTTTGAATAATGCAGATGATTTGTCAGGTTTTGTATTTTGTTTTTATCTTTATATTGAAGCTGATTCTTTTACTCATTGTGTACAGTGACAACGGAAAACCGCTCAACCTGCTTGTTAGGCTTTATGAATGAGACACCACAGTTTTGTTACAATCAATAGTGTACGTGGTATGTTGTAAGTAACAATATTGCCACTAGCGAAATGAGGTCTGAAAGGCGATTGTTACAATGCTAAAAAAAAAGGGGACAAAGGGGCGTGGGGAAGGGCTTGGGACAAAGGGGCGTGGGACAAAGGGGCGTGGGAAAGGGCGTGGGACAAAGGGGCGTGGGAAAGGGCGTGGGACAAAGGGGCGTGGGGAAGGGCTTGGGACAAAGGGGCGTGGGACAAAGGGGCGTGGGAAAGGGCGTGGGACAAAGGGGCGTGGGAAAGGGCGTGGACAAAGGGGCGTGGGGAAGGGCTTGGGACAAAGGGGCGTGGGACAAAGGGGCGTGGGAAAGGGCGTGGGACAAAGGGGCGTGGGGAAGGGCTTGGGACAAAGGGGCGTGGGACAAAGGGGCGTGGGACAAAGGGGCGTGGGAAAGGGCGTGGGACAAAGGGGCGTGGGGAAGGGCTTGGGACAAAGGGGCGTGGGACAAAGGGGCGTGGGACAAAGGGGCGTGGGGAAGGGCTTGGGACAAAGGGGCGTGGGAAGGGCTTGGGACAAAGGGGCGTGGGGAAGGGCTTGGGACAAAGGGGAGTGGGACAAAGGGGCGTGGGAAAGGGCGTGGGACAAAGGGGCGTGGGACAAAGGGGCGTGGGAAAGGGCTTGGGACAAAGGGGCGTGGGGAAGGGCTTGGGACAAAGGGGCGTGGGAAAGGGCGTGGGACAAAGGGGCGTGGGACAGAGGGGCGTGGGACAAAGGGGCGTGGGAAAGGGCGTGGGACAAAGGGGCGTGGGGAAGGGCTTGGGAGAAAGGGGCGTGGGACAAAGGGGCGTGGGAAAGGGCGTGGGACAAAGGGGCGTGGGGAAGGGTATGGGACAGAGGGGAGTGGGGAAGGGCTTGGGACAGAGGGGAGTGGGGAAGGGTATGGGACAGAGGGGAGTGGGGAAGGGTATGGGACAGAGGGGAGTGGGGGAGATCGTGGGGAGGGTCATGTGCAGATCGAGAAACAAGTAAACAAAAAAAACAAACAAAAAACGAAGGAAAAAAATGTGGAAAAGGAAGGGGCGGAATAAGAGAATGGAGAAAACCGACAAAAACTAATCGGCAACGTCCCTTCACAATGTTATCGCTTTCTCCTCAAAACACCAACAAAAAACCGTTCTGATTTGTCAGGCTGTTCATCTAAAATATCACCTATTTTATTCGGATCACACGACGTACAAATTTCATATGAAACATCGAAAACCAACACAAAGCGTCGTGACATTTCTACTCTTCTTCTTCGGTCTTTTCAGGAGGTGATTTAATTGTGTGAAAGAGTTCTGGCTTACATGGACTCAATATAATCATCGTTTTCATTTCCTTTGGATGAAATTGAACAGCTTATTATTTTCTACGGAGACACTCTGGAAAAGAAAAATCCTTATTAAAAAAAAAAAAAGTATGGTTTCAGCAACCCCGCATCGATTTCGAAACATCAAAGCTGCAAGACAGAGGACGGGATAGGGGACAATACTTTGAGTTTATCGAAAAAGGATTCCTCCCCTTTCCACCCTCCCCGTCAACACCCCTTCCTCCTTCAAGAACATCGTTGGCTGAAACACACAAAAAACGGAATGAACGAGGACCAACGTCTTCTACATCGTCTGACATACCAACACTCACAAATTATGATTTTAGGGATGAAAATGTGGATCTAAATGAAAGAGAAAAGGAAATAGATAAGGAAATCCTGCTGGGTTAGAGAAAACATATTTTGAGGTAAAAGTATGTTTTTTTAAGCTCCAAGATCTATCACAAAAATGAAAGACGAGAAATGATGTTTTGTTATATCCAGGTGAACCAATCGTCACCAGTCATAACATCAGAGATCGTGGAAATTACAAAAAAACATTATTAACAACAACAAGAAACAACATCCTAAAAACAACAACCCCTCCTCACCCCCCTCACCCCCAAAACAAAACAAACAAACAACAACAAAAAAACAACAACCCAACCCCCCCAAAAAAACCCCACACCAAACAAAAACAAAAACAAACACGCCAAACCCAATCACATTAACCTTCGATGTCACTGGTTTTTGTTTCTGTCATTCTGCTCCGTTTTGTCTCGTTACTGTGACAGCTGATTTGAAAGCAGGATTACAAGGATTATACGATGGTTCAATGTGTAGGCATATGAACACTAGAAAGTCTGGTTGTGCTAAAACCTGATGGCATTTCCTTATCACCATCTTCATGGTCTCAGAACAACAGTGAAACCTTCAGAGGAAATAATTATTGTCTACATTTTCACGTGGCGGGATGGCTTTCTTTCTGTCAAAAGATGATTTAGTGCCGGCAGAGATGAGTGTAGCCACTTTTTGCCGTAGAAGAAGAAGAAGAAGAAGAAAAAGGAGGAGGAGGAGAAGGAGAAAGAGATATTGGTGTTGTGAAAAGAAGAAGAAATAGATTGATTGATAGAATGATAAGAACGACGAATAATAGTAACTGGAATGGTCTATTAAAAGTGACAAAGCAACGGTAAGAACAAATGGTACATCAACACGTACGTACGTACTTACACACACACACACACACACACACACACACACACACAGAAGGAGGAAGAGGAAGCGGCGGAAAAAGAAGAAGAAGAAGAAGGGGGAGGAGGAGGCGGCGGAAGAAGAAGAAGGAGGAGGAGGAAGAAGAAGGAAGAGGAAGAAGAAGGAGGAGGAGGAGGAAGAAGAAGAAGAAGGAGGAGGAGGAGGCGGCGGAAGAAGAAGAAGGAGGAGGAGGAGGAGGCGGAAGAAGAAGAAGAAGGAGGAGGAGGAGGAAGAAGAAGAAGGAGGAGGAGGAGGTGGAGGAGGATGAAGAGGAGGAGGCGGAAGAAGAAGAAGAAGAAGAAGAAGAAGAAGAAGAAGAGATACTGGTGTTGTGAAAAGACTAAGAAAGAGGAGGAGGAAGAAGACACAATGGTGTTGTGAGAGGGTCCTTCGTTCAATGGGTGTGGAATCCTGGAATTCAGAGCGTTCTGAGTTCTGGTATTCGACACACACTTTTAATATAGACTGGAATCCGAAAAAAAGGATTTCATGTACTATTTTACCGCAAAATGTGTCATTTAAATATTACTTGTTTAGAAAGAATTCTTCTGTTTCTCTTCAGAGTGATCAGTTTTAGAAAAGTTAGACCTGCAACAGCCAGTGGCGTCCTCATCACATCTGTGGAAATGTTCGCTGTCGTTACGTATACATTGTGATTAGGGGATAAAAAAAAACGTGTTGATGGCTACATCACAATTAAAACACCAACAACGGCTGTTCTGCTTCGTGCTTCTAACTTTGAAATAATGAATCTGGTTTTCCTCTTTTCGTTTTGTTTTTTTCCCCCCACAGACCCATTCTGTTGGCAAAAGGTCCCGATGTTTCAATTAGAGAATTTTCTCTCTTCCCCACTCTCTTTCCCCTTCTCTCTTTCACACACACACACACACACACACACACACACACACACTCTCTCTCTCTCTCTCTCTCTCTCTCCGAAACACACACACACACACCCACCGAAACACACACACACACACATACACCCGGAAACACACACACACATACTTACACACACACACACACACACACACACCCCCCCCAGCCAACACACACACTTTTATTTCCCCTGAAGACAGAGTGGAAGAAGAGAAAGAAGACAGAAAACACGAAATGGAGGAAAAGAGTAAAGACTGTGAAGTTAATGGCAGGGCCACGAAGACCCTATTGCCCAAGAAATGAAAGCGATCCGAAGCCCCTGCCTCAAATTTCCCCCAACGAAGCTGTAATTGTAACAAAAGTCCACGATCCGACCTGGTCGCAAACATGCCACCTCGCAGCGATGTTTAGACGGAAACCAGTGAAATTCTCCTCCAGCCCTCCCCCCTATCCCACCGCGTCCCCCATGCCCCCCCCCCCCCCCTCACCCTTTCACCCCATTCTCATTCTTCCCCCCCCCCACCCTCAACCCCTACCCCTCCCTCACTGCAGGGCCATCGTCCTGCCATTCTCCAGGTTCCCTTTTATTTTATTGTTGCATTTTGCAGCCCCTCAACCTTTACATTGTCGCCCCCCCCCCCCTTTTCTTCCTCGCTTAAAACGAAACGCGGGGTGCCCGGCAAATGAGAAAGCGATGTTCGCTTGGGCCAAACACAACTCGAAGCCAGTCCTTCCAGTTCGATCTCTCAGCTCCCCACCCCCTCCCAACCCCCACCTCACTCTCCTCTCTCTCCCCGCGTTCTCTCTCTCTTTCTCTCTCACGTCTTTTCTTTACCCCCGCCCCCCACCCCGGACCCCCCACCCCCTCCCCTCCTTTCCTTCCTGTTCTTCTTGTTTCAGGCACTGGTAAAGCTTCGTTGTTGTCTGGATGAGTGAGCTTTGTACCCCCCCCCCTCTCTCTCGTCTGTCTCTCTCTTTATCCTTCTCTTTCATTCTCTGTCTCCTTCCCTCTCTCTTTCTCTCTCTCTCTCTCCCTCTCTCTCTTATGTACCAGCGGCAAGCCTGTCCGCAGGTCTCCTTAATCTAATGATTAATCCACTGTGTTGAAAATATTTTTTTATTCCTGTTCTTTTTGATAGGGATTATCTCTGTTTTGTAATTGTACTCTCTCTCTCTGTCTCCCCTCTCTCTATCGCTCATTTCTCTCTCCCTCTCTCTCTCTCTCTCTCGCTGTCTTTCCCGCTCTTATATACTCAAGCACACTGACATAATGCTACATAGGCCTATATACATTCATTCACAAACATAACGATAATACCAAGATCAAACCCCAAACTTGAAGATGATTATTATACTCAAAGAGATAAGATACAAAATGAGTAGACAGCAACTACACAGGCATAACAACGCGAAAAAGAATTTAAAAAAAAAAGGATAGAAAACGAATCAAGACCGATCGGGAGACAGGACTGTGCACGTGGATCAGATATGAGGAGCTGATTTTTGATGAGACAACTGAGAAGTGAACCGCAGAGCTACAGGCATGGAATCACCATCACACAGAAAACAATCAAGGTGCCATGACTCCCTGCATTATTACCATGGTTCCATGGTCTGGAACAAAACAGGAAGGGGTGAGAAAGAGAGAGAGAGAGAGGGGGGGTGAGGGAGAGGGAGAGAGAGAGAGAGGCAGACAGACAAACAGGTCGAAAGACAGACACACAAGAGACAGTCAAACAAACTGACAAACGAACTGACAGACAGACAGGCAGGCAGACAGACAGACAGAGAGGCGCAGAGAGAGAGAGAGAGAGAGAGAGAGAGAGAGAGAGAGAGAGAGAGCGTGAGAAAGACAGAGAGAGAGAGAGAGATCGAGCATAGTATAGATATCTGGACAGAGGATGAGAAAGGAAAAGAGAGAGAGATAGGCAGACAGAGATAGAATGAGAGACACAGAGGTTTACAGGGAGAGAAATGTTGAAAGCAAGAAATAGATAAATAGACAGCTGGATAGCTACCTAGACATACAAAGAGAGACAGAGAAAGAAAGAAAGGAAGAGAGAGAGAGAGAGAGGGGGGATAGGGAGAAAGGGGGGTAGGGAGAGAGAGAGAGAGAGAGAGAGAGAGAGAGAGAGGGGGGGGGTAGGGAGAAAGGAGGGTAGGGAGTGAGATATTCGTTTCAATAACTACGTTGCACCCAAGTAGAAAACAAGTACACCTACAAACACACAAGCAAATAAATATGAAGAACACCCCCCCCCCAACAGAAGTTACAAACATCATGCTACCCCCCCCTAACCCCCGCACCCTTCAACCAAGAAAAAAAAAAAAAAAAAAGCAGGGGAGATAACAGGGGGTGCCATCAAAAACACCCATTACCAAACCTGATGAGCTCACAAGTCCCTGTCTAGACACTGACAGGTCTGCTCAGTCACTGGCTGTAACACCAAGAGTCATGGTCCACACGGAAACATCATCCCCCGTCACACAGCCCTGTTTCTTAAGGTCTATTTCGGTGTTTATCTCACCACAGTGACTGCTGCTAATATCGCAACAGCCGAGTGGCTAAAGCGTTGGACCTTCAATATGAGGGGTCCCGGGTTCGAATCCTGCTAACAGCACCTGGTGGGTAAAGGGTGGAGATTTTTCCGATCTCCCAGGTCAACATATGTGCAGGTTTGCTAGTGCCCCAACCCCCTTCGTGTGTATACGCACGCAGATGATCAAAAACGAACGTTGAAGATCATGTGATCCATGTCAGCGTTCGGTGGGTTACGGAAACAAGAACATACCCAGCATGCACACCCCCGAAAACAGAGTATGGCTGCCTACATGGCGATGTGAATAAACAAAATGGTCATACACGTAAAATGTTACATGTCTGTCTGTCTGTGCGTGCCTGAAATCTGATCGAATGACACAGGAAACGAATGATGAGCGCCCAATGGCATCCGTCAGTCGGCTCTACCCATGTAGGCAGCCTGTTGTGCAAATAGACCCCGTGTGTGTAAAGCGCTTAGAGCTTGGTCTCCGACCGAGGATAGGCGCAAAATAGGTATCCATATGAAATCAAATCAAATCAATTTGAAAAAGAAGAACGCTGGTTGGAAAGAATAAGAATCCTTGTTTGAAAGAGTCTGCTTCAAAGTGTCTGCTTGTGATACGGCTCGCTGACAGACTTACTTTCTCTGTAAACTCGACATCTTCATTACTTGGAGTGAGGTAGCGAACGAATTCATAATACCCAGCCCTGTCTACGTTGTCATGTGAAGAGGGTTTTTCTTCCGTTTTTGTATGTGTGCCTTGATGTTCGTGCAAACGTTAGGGTTTTTATATTTTTATATTTCCATTACTGGGAATGAGACGACGAATGACATATAAACCCATGGGCATATTTACGAGAGGAGTTTTGTTTGCTTCTTTTTGGCTATGATGTCATCAACTGTGATTTTTTTTTATTTACAAAAATAATTGATGAAAAATAATGTCTTGTCAAATTCGATCGTAACAGAGGAGCAGAACAAGATATCCAATGCGTTTTTTAAAAATCTAATTTTCTATTTTGTTCGTTTTTTTGTAATGAAGAGAGAGCTTCACCGCATACTCTGCTGCTATTGGAAACGCAATGCCACAAGACAAAGATATCTGTCAACACAGCAACAGAACCATTCCATTAAAAATCTCACCTCACAGTACTGTGGTTCCTGGACTTCTCGTTGTTGAACCCTAATCTGCATCATCTGTCATTGTCTCCCCCTGACCTGGTACGTGCTATCTCGTTACGCTGTCTGCTCATTGGGAAATGGGATGGCAAGGATTTCGCCAGTCACGTTTTATGAATGAGTCTGCTTGCTCCACAGACTGGGTGGACTAAGCACTCGTTAGAAATATTTCTTCTTCTTCTTCAACCCCTGGCTTTTCCACTGCCACTGATCACAGAAACAGTAAGGACTACAAGGACAAAGAGAGAGAGAGAGAGAGAGAGAGAGAGAGAGAGAGAGAGAGAGAGAGAGAGAGAGACAGAGAGAGACAGAGAGAGAGAGAGAGACAGAGACAGAGAGAGACAGAGAGAGAGGTAGATGTAGGGAGAGAGACAGAGACAGAGAGGGAGGTAGAGAGAGAGGGAGAGACAGACAGACAGACAGACAGACACACACACACACACACACACACACACACACACACACACACACAGAGAATATATATAAGCTGTTCAAGAAAGGATGAACTAGGTAGACATAGATGTATGACGAAATCAATGCAAACAGTTGTATGAAACAAAGTAAAAACAGGGTACAAATATCAAAGAACACATTAAATGCGTGAGAGAGAGAGAGAGAGAGAGAGAGAGAGAGAGAGAGAGAGGAAGCAAGGAGAGAGAGAGAGGGAGCAAGGAGAGAGAGAGGGGAGAGAGAGAAAGAGAGAGAAAAAGAGATAGAGACAGAGAGAGAGAGAGAGGGATGGAGGGAAGGAGAGAGAGACACACACACAGAGACAGAGAGAGTGAGAGAGACAGAGAGAGAGAGGGAGAGAGAGAGAGAGAGAGAGAGGTGAGAGAGAGAGAAGTTGTTGAAACAAGAAGGGTGCGTGTGGAGGGGACGAAGAAATGCAGATGTAAAAAAAAAAAGAAAGTAAAACAACAGAAAACAAAACCAAAACTTTTAGACTCCTAACCAGATGAAAACCATTCTTTTCATGGATCGCATCACACTGAACCTGGAAGTGGGATTTGAGAAGGGAGGAGGGGAGTGGTGGGGAGGAGGGGCGAGGAGGGGGTGGAGGTGAAAGAAGAGAAAGAAGAAATGAACGAACAAAGTCGGGGGGAAGGAAAGGTGGGTGGTGGGTGGGGGAGTGGGGGCAGAGAAGGGGAGAGAGAGAGAGAGAGAGAGAGAGACCTTCAGAAGGGAAGAGATCTGTCATTGAGCTGTCCTATTTCCATCGGCCCTGATTACCTCGGACACACAAGTCAAGTAAGGGGCAAAAACTCCAATGAGTAATTAAAAGGGTAGAAAAAAAAAACAACCCCAGAAAGACAACACGACAAAAACGATGGGGTTGTGGAAATGGGCATTAGAACCCGAGCAACGTGCCTCCTGACATTCTATTTAGTTATTTATTTATTCATTTATCTATTTATTATTTTTTTTATCCATTTATCTATTTATTGCATTTTTTTTTTGACATGTTCTGTTTTTATCTCAGCATTGTGAAATCTTATATTGGAACCAGTTTTTGTTTTGTTAATGTTTCTGATTCTTCCCTCTTTTTCTTCGTGCTTTAATTTTTCTCTCCTCTCTCTCTCTCTCTCTCTCTCTCTCTCCACACACACACACACACACACACACACACACACATATATATATATATATATTATTTGTGTACCTATAAGAGTGGGTTTCATCTTTGAAAAAAACGTTTGATATGAAAGTATCCACAATATCATCATCATCAACAACACACAGACTGACAGACAGCTCTACACACACACACACACAGACACAGACACAGACACACACACACACACACAGAGGCTTCAACCAGGCTTCAAAGCGTCCGGACTTGTTGTTATACATTGCACCAAATCTGGCTAAAAAATAAAAGACCCCCCCCCCCCCCAAAAAAAAGGAGAGGGAGGCAAATGCTGACCTCTCCCCAGACCTAACTCTCCGGTCGGGCTTTGAGAGTCTTCCAACTGCTGCAGGAATGAAAAGATGAGGGTAACAATATATAACAAGCCCCCCACACCCCCCACCACCCAGAAAAAGAAAGATGCATAAAACAATTAGCTAAATACGTAACACACACATATTCCAACTGCTGCAGGAATGAAAGATGAGGAAAACAATATATAACTAAAACAGTTTCAGTTTCAGTAGCTCAAGGAGGCGTCACTGCGTTCGGACAAATCCATATACGCTACACCACATCTGCCAAGCAGATGCCTGACCAGCAGCGTAACCCAATGCGCTTAGTCAGGCCTTGAGAAAAAAAAGGTGAATAAATAATAGATAAATACATTTAAAAAAAAAAGAACTACTACTACTACTACAAAAATGTATAAGGCGCAAAAACTTGATAAGTCAACTATAAGCGTACATAAATAACTAACTAATAATTTTATTTAAAAAAAAAGAAAAAAAAGAAGATAAAACAAGCTAAATAAGTAAGTAACATGTACACACATGTTCCAAAATGTTGCACGAACGAAATATGAAGAAAAACAACATATAACCAAAAAGTAAAAAGATAAATGGAAAGCAATGAACTGAATAAGTAACGTATACATACAATTTTTTTTTCTTCAAAGTATTTTTTTAAAAGTCCATGACAAGACATCGAAGCCAAGGCTTTCCATGAAAACAATCAAAAGCGACCTTCAGCCCTCTGTGAAATTTCCTATCGAAGCCGCGGCTGTTAAAAAACCTCTACAATCAGATTGGGGGGTGGGGCGTGGTGGGGTGGTGCATGGGGGTGTGAGGTGGGGGAGGTGGAGGGGGATCAGGGGGTGTGGGGAGGGAGTCAGTCACAAAGATGTCAACCAGCAGAAAAGTTAACATTCGCAATCTGGAAAGGTTTCACACCACATCCTCCCTCTCTCTGTCTCTCTCTCTCTCTCTGTGACTCTTAACTCTCTCTCTCTCTCTCCTTCCCCTCTCTCTGTGTGACTCTTAACTCTCTCTGTGTTTCTCTCTATGTGTCCCCTCTCTGTATGACTCTTAACTCTCTCTCTCTCTGTTTCTCTCTATGTATCCCCTCTCTGTGTGACTCTCTCTCTCTTTGTTTCTCTCTCTGTGTCCCCTCTCTGTGTGACTCTTAACTCTCTCTCTCTGTTTCTCTCTATGTGTCCTCTCTCTGTGTGAGTCAACTCTCTCTCTCTCCGTTTCTCTCTATGCATCCCCTCTCTGTGTGACTCATCTCTCTCTCTCTCCCCCCCCTCTATGTGTCCCCTCTCTGTGTGACTCTTAACTCTCTCTCTGTTTCTGTGCCCCCTCTCTGTGTGACTCTTAACACACACACATACACTCTCTCTCTCTGTTTCCCTCTATGTCCCCTCTCTGTGTGACTCTTAACTTTCTCTCTCTCTCTCTCTCTCGCTCTCTTTATGCCTTTCTCTACTTTTTCAATTTATCAATGATGTTTCCACACATCAGTCGCAATGTTTTCTCCCGTCCCTCCTCAAAAGAAAGACTGGTGGCCGAGTAAACAAGAAGAACGACACTTTCTTGTGCGAAACAACACAACAGGATGTTAATCTTTCAAGTCTGATCACCCCCCCCCCCTCCCCCCCCCCCTCTATTGGCCAATTTTTCTCCTCCATCTAACATCCTCTCTTCTTCGTTCTACGCGTCAATAAAGCTGCTTTGTCGCTTGATTGAGAGAGTTTTGTTTCTGTTTTTGTGATTGCCCATTTTTCATTTCATCCCTCCCTCCCTCCCTCTCTCTCTCTCTCTGTCTGTCTGTCTCGCCACCCCTCTCATTGATGTTTAAATTTGTTGCCCTTTCCTGATTGAGTTATGTAATGTCGTTTTGAATGGAATAGCTGTGGCCGTCAGTCGATAACTTGATTGATGGCATTCGCTGACAGTTTGATTTTCCTAGTTTGCTGTATGGGTAAAACGGTTCACACGCTTGTTCTTTACAGTCACCCAAAAGTAATACAAACGACAAAAACTGATGGTAACCGCTTGGTTGATTCATCACTAGGAAGTTGTACAGCATAACATTTTTTTTTCGGGGAAAAGCGTGATTTCAAGCACGTTCAGACCTGAAACAACTTCATTTAATGAATAATTTCTTCTGTAATACAAAACAAAAAAAATTGCGTGCCCTATTTCATCCAGAGACATTTCTTAAAGAAATAACCAAACAAAACGACCAAAAAACAAAACAAACAAACAAACAAAAAAGCCTGTAATCAGTATGATTTCAACATCCTCTCACATCCATTTCTAAAGATAAAAAATACACGAAGGAGAACTTCTTCTGCGTTCACTCGTATGCACACGAGTGGGCGTAAAGCGTATGACCGTTTTTACCCCGCCATGTAGGCAGCCATACTCCGTTTTCGGGGGTGTGCATGCTGGGTATGTTCTTGTTTCCATAACCCACCGAACGCTGACATGGATTACAGGATCTTTAACGTGCGTATTTGATCTTCTGCTTGCGTATACACACGAAGGGGGTTCAGGCACTGGCAGGTCTGCACATATGTTGACCTGGGAGATCGTAAAAATCTCCACCCTTTACCCACCAGGCGCCCTCACCGTGATTCGAACCTGGGACCCTCAGATTGAAAGTCCAACGCTTTAACCATTCGGCTATTGCGCCCGTCCACGAAGGGGGAACAAGGTAGAGTTAACTGAACAGGCTGAGGAAAACGAGGACACATTCGAGATAATTGAACAGTTTGATGAGCAAAATTTACTCCTTTGTCCGTCCCCCCCCCCCCCCACCCCTTCATCATCCTACACTCCTCCACCAACAGTGTTACTTGAAACATTATCTTAATTTCAGGAAAACTTATGCTTCTTGTATAATCTGATCAAATCAGTACTTACACATCAAATTCAAAAAAAAAGAAAAGAAAAGACTTCAACACAAATAAAGAAGGAGTGGGCGGAAAAGAAATATCACAAAGTCGTACACGGAATCTGACCCCACTCGACTGTTAAGAAAAAGAGACTTTCTTTTTAAAAGAAAATAATGCCTAAGATAAACGTTTAGGGTTCGTGTTTGGGCGCAAAAATTCACAACCCAAATTAAATCGAGGAAAAGGTATTTTGTCATGTCCAAACAGAGACATTTCCACAAGCATTTTTCGAAGACAATAAAAAAAGAGAAAAAAAAAAGAAGAAGAAAAAGATGCTTTTAAACTTAATGGCCAGGGCTATAGAATCCCTCCTCTGCTGAAAATCAAAAGCCACCTGTGGCTCTGCCTGAAATTCTCCAACGAAGCTGTAATTGTGACAACAACCCCCCCATGTGACAGGCGTCGCAAACATGTCAGCTCCCGGCGACGTTTCAACAGAAACCAGAGAGAATTTTGTCCACCTCCAACCCCCCCCCCCCCACTCTTTTCTCCCCCGTCCTTATTCTCTCCCCCCCCCCGCCCCCTCAGCCCCTCTCCCCGCCCTGTCTACAGTCTTTCCGCCATTGTGCAGATTCCCGTTTATTTCATCGTCAGAGTTGCAGCCCCTCAACGTTTGCATTGTCGCCTCCTTTTTTTAAAAAAAAAAAGAGCGAAAGGATTCCCAGAAAACCAGAAAAAGGTGTTCGCTTTTGAAAAATAAAATCTGAAACCTGTGTCTCTTTCTTCAGTCAGTGTCTCTTTCTCGCAGTTCTTCCTCTTCCTCTCCTTTCCTTTTCTCTCTGTTCGTCTTGTATGACGCACCAGTTAAGCTTCTCTGTCATCTGCTTGAGTGAGCTTTGCATCTTTGTTTTTGGAATTGCTTCTTGCCTGACAGTCTGATACAGCATTCCAATGCGTCACAGTCTGATACATCAATCCATTGCCCAACCAGTCTGATACATCAATCCATTGCCCAACCAGTCTGATACATCAATCCATTGCCCAACAGTCTGATACATCAATTCAATGCCCGACAGTCTAATACATCGATCCAATGTCCGACAGTCTGATACATCAATTCAATGCCCGACAGTCTAATACATCGATCCAATGTCCGACAGTCTAATACATCAATCCTGACAGTCTGATACATCAATCCTGACAATGATACATCGATCCAATGCCTGACAGTCTGATACATCAATCCAATGCCTGACAGTCTAATACATCAATCCTGACAGTGATACATCGATCCTATGCCTGACAGTCTAATACATCAATCCAATGCCTGACAGCCTGATACATCAATCCTGACAGTCTGATACATCTATCCTGACAGTGATACATCGATCCAATGCCTGACAGTCTGATACATCGATCCAATGCCTGACAGTCTGATACATCAATCCTGACAGTGATACATCGATCCAATGCCTGACAGTCTGATACATCAATCCAATGTATGAATAACACTAATAACAGTAACAACAACACAACAACAACACCAATAATACAAACAAAAAAAAAAAAACAATGACGATAACAATAATGATGATGAAAAATAATGATATATTTTTCTACTTCTTCTTCATCTCCCGTCTTCTTATTAGTAGTAGTAACAGCAGCAGTAGTGCATGTGTATGTATGTATGTGTGTGTGTGTGTGTGTGTGTGTGTGTGTGTGTGTGTGTGTGTGTGTGTGTGTGTGTGTGTGTGTGTGTGTGTGTGTGTGTGTATCTATATACTATATACATGTATATGTGTATATATGTGCGTGCGTGCATGTTTGCGTGTGTGTAAGTAGTGTGTGTGTGTGTGTGCATGCGTACGTGTGTATGAGTATGTGCGTGTGCATGAGTGAGTGAGTGAGTGAGTGAGTGTGTGTGTGTGTGTGTGTGTGTGTGTGTGTGTGTGTGTGTGTTGCAAGGTTCAGAAAGAAAAAAACCTCATTGCCGCATTGCCCTATGCCAGTTACAACCCTAATTTCGCTAATGAACTGCCATGACAGGGACAGTGGCATTCACTTCCACCAGAACATCACATCAAGACTTGTTTTTATTTATTTATTTTTTAAAACTCTATCTAAACCTAGAATCATATTCATTATAGGCTTCTTTATTACCCCCGCATTTCTTTACAAAAAAAGTCCATCTCAACGTGGAAACAGCTAATCCAGGAATGAGTTTTACTTTTTGACTCTATATCAGGAATTGAATATCATGTCACCAGAATTAGGTAGTAATAAAGATTGACGGTGTTTCGCTGTCCTGGTCGTTCATGACTATATTTCCTTTCCTTGTCAAACTATACATTTTTGTGTCATTAATAAGATTTTTTTTCACATCATCGTGCTTCGTGTGGTTTGGGAGAGAGAGAGGGAGAGAGAGAGAGAGAGAGAGAGAGAGAGAGAGAGAGAGAGAGAGAGAGAGAGAGAGAGAGAGAGAGAGAGAGAGAGAGAGAGAGAATTTACGAGAGCCAGGTTCTATTTTCATACATATATTTCCATTAATATGATTATCATGAAGTATTCATTTGTGTTCGTTTAGCATGTTCAAGTATTGTTGTAGAAGAAAGTCTGGTATTTTCAGAGGTCATGAAGACGTGAGTAATGACTTTTATGTCCCTTTTCAGTCTTTATTGCTCCCCTTTAAAAAGTCATGGATGGGTGGGGAGGTATACGAGGTATAAGAGAAAGATTGGAAATCAAACCAGATTAACCCCCTCCCCCCCCCCCCCCCCCCCCCCCACACACAAAAAAAACCAACAACCCCAACCAACCAACCAAACAAACACACAAACAAAAAAACCAGCAGTGATGCAACTCCTTAAGACGTCCTGACTCCAGAATCAATCCAAACTATGCTTTCCCAAAGACGTCCTGACTCCAGAATCAATCCAAACTATGCTTTCCCAAAGACGTCCTGACTCCAGAATCAATCCAAACTGTGCTTTCCCAAAGACGTCCTGACTCCAGAATCAATCCAAACTATGCTTTCCCAAAGACGTCCTGACTCCAGAATCAATCCAAACTGTGCTTTCCCAAAGACGTCCTGACTCCAGAATCAATCCAAACTATGCTTTCCCAAAGACGTCCTGACTCCAGAATCAATCCAAACTATGCTTTCGCAATTACACGCACACACATTTTGTACTCTTATCTTTTCTACATTCTGCGCTCTCTCTCTCTCTTCCTTTCTTAGTCCCCTCCCCCTCCCCTCCACCTCAACCGCCCCCCCTTTTCATTCGATTATACAGAAATGTCGATTTCTAATTAATAGTAACAATTATCATTATGATGGAAATGATAATAATCCAAATAATAATAATAATATCATTTATTTTCAGTCTAATGTCATCATCTTAGATGAATAGACTATAAATAAATAAACGAACGAAACGCACACACATCACGGCACACAATTTGGTATGTATGTATGGGCCCCAACGCTCAGCTTATATCTCAGATGACATAAGCTTACAGTTGGGACTGAGAGGTGTATTATCAATACATTTACATCTTTGTCTTTTGGAAGGACTATGACTCTCAAACCAGGAGGCAGGATTCCACTGGCTCGTAGTGCTGCAGCCGTGGGGACTAGTTGGTCTTTGGGAACCGTCCCAACGCCGACTGTCCTAAAACCCTCTTGGCCGAGAGAGTGGGGATGTAGCTTGGGCAAGACAATCTCCACTATGATAAGATTCTAGCCCAGATAGTTGGGACAGCAGTTACCTCCTCTGCTGTTCTGATGGTCGTAGTCGGGCACGACTGACTATCATACATGTATGTATGTATGTATGTATGTATGTATGTATGATGTATGTATGGATGGATGGATGTATGGATGGATGGATGTCTGTGTATGGATGAATGGATGTCTGTCTGTCTGGATGCATGTAGTATGTATGCCAGCTGAAGGAATGTGACCGTGAACTTGGAAAACCCTGCAAGCGCTTCAATGACACCTTGAAGACAAACCTCAAAGCCTGTGACATAGAAATCGCTTCCTGGGAAACATGCCCTTGACCGCTCTCACTGGAGGATGCTGTGCTCTAGTGGCATAAAGTCGTTTGAAAATAAGAGAACGCTGGCCATTAAGGAGAAGCATGAGCAAAGGAAGCAGGGCTCAACTTCTGGAGACGTTTCCCCTTGCAACACCTGTGGGAAGTGCTGCGCATCCAGAATCGGCCTCGTCTCCCATATGAGGACACACACCGACAGATAAGCATGCCTGTCTACTCGTCCGTCGGACCGACAGGAGACTCCATCATTCAGTATGTATGGATGTCTGTCTGTCTGTATGTATGTATGGATGGATGGATATCTGTACGTATGTATGCATGTATGTATGTATGTATGGATATATGAATGGACGTCTGTATGTCTGTGAATATGTGTGATGTAGCGCGGGATGAGATGTCTTAATACCCAAAGGTTGCTTGTCATTATACCGTAGGGTTGATTGTGCTTATTTCTCGGGTCATTGATACAGCAATATATCCACTGTATTACAATGATCCAACGAAACAATATATCACAGAGTGTCTATAATCCACACTAAGCGCAGAGATTTTTGTCATACAGAGCCATCACAACGAAGTTCAAGCTCAAGAGGATTCGCTGTAACGAACGTTTTATTTTTTCTCCTGGAAGAAATTCAGTACATTATCTTATCCAGAGACGTTTCTGATAAAAAAAAAACTAAAAAAAAACCCCCAAACGATTCTCCGTTTTTAAATCGTTGTCATTTCAACACCCCGCTATCGATTTCTGTGGCACAAAATGTCAAAATCATGGAACAGTCCTGAGTAAGGATATTTCCTTTCTTTCACTCTCTACACCCAATAAAGAGAAAAAGAGCTGTCAGCCTTAACACAGGGTTCACAAAAAAGGGACCAACTAGGAATTGCACAACTCTCTCTCTCTCTCTCTCTCTCTCTCTCACACACACGTACACACACACACACACACACACACACACACACGTACACACACACACAGAGAGCAGTGCTTCGAAAACAAAATGAGCGAAAGAGAAAGTGGATAGAGATGATTCTGAAGTTAATGGCTGGAGCATTGAATCCCTACTAAAAGTCAAATCAACCTGAACTACTGCTGCCTGAGATTTCCCAGCGGAGGTCGCTGTAATTATAACAACAGCCCTCGTTCTCACTAGGAGTCACAAACATGTCAGCTTCCAGTGATGCTCCGCATACACGCACACACGCTTTTCTTTCTTTTTTAAGATTAAAGATAAATTGGGATAAAAAAAAATCGAAAATTATGGTTCTGAACTTAATGACTACAGAATGTCTCTTCTGCTGGAAATCAAAAGCCACCTGTATAGCCAGCTCTGCTTGAACTGTCTCAACGAAGCTGTAACAACCCTGTATCTGACAGGAGTCATAAACATGTCAGCCCCCCCGCCACGTTTCACCACTAACCACTGAAGGTAAAGAAAAAAAAGAAAAAAAAAAAGAAGCAAGACCAGTGAAGATTTCTCCACTTCCAACCCCCCCACTCTCTTCTGCCAGTCTTTATTCTCCTCCCTCCCCCTCCCTCACTTCCAACCCCCCCCCCCACTCTCTTCTGCCCGTCTTTATTCTCCCCCCTCCCCCTCCCTCACTTCCACCCCCCACTCTCTTCTGCCCGTCTTTATTCTCCTCCCTCCCCCTCCCCTCCCTCACTTCCAACCCCCCCTCTCTCTTCTGCCCGTCTTTATTCTCTTCCCTCCCCTCCCCCTCCCTCACTTCCAACCCCCCACTCTCTTCTCCCTGTCTTTATTCTCTTCCCCCTCCCCTCCCTCACTTCCAACCCCCCCACTCTCTTCTGCCCGTCCTTATTCTCTTCCCCCTCCCCCTCCCTCACTTCCAACCCCCCCACTCTCTTCTGCCCGTCCTTATTCTTCCCCCTCCCCCTCCCTCACTTCCAACCCCCCACTCTCTTCTCCCTGTCTTTATTCTCTTCCCCCTCCCCTCCCTCACTTCCAACCCCCCCACTCTCTTCTGCCCGTCCTTATTCTCTTCCCCCTCCCCCTCCCTCACTTCCAACCCCCCCACTCTCTTCTGCCCGTCCTTATTCTTCCCCCCTCCCCCTCCCCACTTCCAACCCCCCTCTCTCTTCTGCCCGTCTTTATTCTCTTCCCTCCCCTCCCCCTCCCTCACTTCCAACCCCCCACTCTCTTCTCCCTGTCTTTATTCATCTTCCCCCTCCCCTCCCTCACTTCCAAACCCCCACCTCTCTTCTGCCCGTCTTTATTCTCTTCCCTCCCCCTCCCCTCCCTCAACTTACCAACCCCACCCACTCTCTTCTGCCCGTCTTTATTCTCTCCCTCCCCCTCCCCTCCCTCACTTCCAACCCCCCCTCTCTCTTCTGCCCGTCTTTATTTTCTTCCCCCTCCCCCTCCCTCACTTCCAACCCCCCCACTCTCTCTGCCCCGTCTTTATTCTCTTCCCTCCCCTCCCCCTCCCTCACTTCCAACCCCCCACTCTCTTCTCCCTGTCTTTATTCTTCCCCCTCCCCCTCCCTCATTTCCAACCCCCCCCCTCTCTTCTGCCCGTCCTTATTCTCTCTCCCTCCCCTCCCTCATTTCCAACCCCCCACTCTCTTCTCCCAGTCCTTATTCTCTTCCCTCCCCCTCCCTCACTTCCAACCCCCACTCTCTTCTGCCCGTCCTTATTCTCCCCCCCTCCAACCCCCCTCCCTCACTTCCAACCCCCCACTCTCTTCTGCCCGTCCTTATTCTTCCCCCTCCCCCTCCCTCACTTCCAACCCCCCTACTCTCTTCTGCCCGTCTTTATTCTCCTCCCTCCCCTCCCTCACTTCCAACCCCCCCCCCCACTCTCTTCTGCCCGTCCTTATTCTCTTCCCCCTCCCCCCCTCGCCTCTCCCTCTGCCTTCAGTCTTGCCGTCGTTGCGCAGATTCCCGTTTATTTCATCGTCAACGTTGCAGCCCTTCAACCCCATGCATTGTCGCCCTTCTCTCTCTCTCTCTCTCTTCTCTCTCCCTGTCTCTCATTGTCTCGGTCTCTCTTGCAACTCTCTTTGTGTGATAAGAAACGCGGTGGGGGGGGGGGGGGGGGGGGGGGGGAGGGGGTCCCCAGTAAATGAGAAAACGATGTTCACTTGCGGAAAGCACAATATGGAGCCAGTCCCTCCACCACCATCTTCATCCCTTCTCTCCTCCTCCCTCTCTCTGTTAATCATTTTCTGTGTGAGCGTTCCCCTTGTTCCATGCAATGGTCAGGCTTCTTTGTCATCTGGCTAAGTGAGGTTTTGCGTCCAAGATTTTTTTTTTTTTTTTTTTTTTTTTTTGAGCAGAGTTGCGCCACGTTTAACCCACCTGCCGTGATTATCCAACGTGTTTTGGCAACTTTTATGTTATGTCTCTTCCTTTTGATAATCATACCATCCGTGTTGTATGATGACACCTCTTTTCGCTTTCCTCCTCTCCCTGCAACACTCACACACACACATGTACATGAACACATATATACACACACTGTACATGGATAAACAGCTGTCTAACGATGAAAAAGGAAGACACAT